>NC_057805.1:459082516-459327090 GCF_018294505.1 Triticum aestivum | reverse complement strand
GTCGCCGCCGATCGCCACCACCGCGGCCACCGCCTTCCCCTCGCCTCACCAACGCGCCCAAAAGCTCCACCATGACGTCCCCGTCCTCTCCGCTGAGCCACGCATCGCCGGCAGCCCTGCAACGGCCTCACCAACCTCGTCTTCAACCTCGGGCACCCGAGCCCTTCGTCGTCGATTTGCGCCGTCAAGGACGTCCCCGAGCCCACTGACCTACTGCGTCGCCTCCCTGTGAGCTCCTGCTCCCGACCCCTCTCTCCCCGCCATCGAATCCCTCCTCTAGCCCCCTGGCCACCGCGGCCGAAGCTCGCCGCCGCCGCGTTTGTCGCCGTCGTCATTACGGAGGGCCAACGACGCGTCCGAGCACCTGGTCGAGCTCCTAGGGCCCCGTAGCTTCTGCTTGTGCTCTCCGTTCGCTTGGAATCGAGCTGCAGCCCCGCGCCCGCATCTAGCCGAGCTCCGGCCACCGCCATGGTTGCCGTGGCCAACGTCTCCGGCCACCCCGCAGCCTCCCGCGTGATCCCCTGGATGCGCGCGAGGATGAGCCTCCCTCTGGTGCCTCCAGCGCGTCGAGCTGACCCCTGTAGCGCCGTCCCGAGCAACTCCGGCGATCCTCCGCCGTGGGGTTTGGTCGCCGGCGTCCAACTCCGGTGGTTGGTGACGTGGCACCGTCATTAGCGCTAACTAACCCCCCTAGAGTCACTGACATCGGGCCCCACGACGGGTCAAAGCTGAGTCAACGCGGGGTTAACCGGAGTTCAACACTGTCTCAATGACATGCGGGTCCCACCGTCAGGTTTGACCGTGGTTGACTGCTGACGTCGCTATGACACACTGCTGACATCATAAATACATTTGCTGGGATTTTCTTATTTAGTAATAAATCTGAAAATTCCAGAAAATGTTTAAAACTTCAAAAACCCCTAGAAATTAATCTATAACTCCAAATGAAATGATTCATATATGAAAAATTATCAAAAAAATCCAAAGAATCTGTTTATGGCATCCTCATGCATGTTTGAACAACTTACAGCCACTATATATGACAATTTGAATAAATGGCATTTGAAATGTCTTATATGGAGTTTGAATTTGAACCTAAGGTTCAAACCAACTCCATTTAATATGTTGCTAGTTGCATTAGCTCAAAACACATTCATATTGCCATGTCATAGCATGCATCATATTGTGCATTGCATTGATCGTGTTTCTTCTCTGTTTGCCGGTATTGTCCCCTCTCAGTAGACGTTGCTTCGACGTTGTGATCGCTGACACTAATGAAGACTCAATGCTATCTTCAGAAGTGCCAGGCAAGCAAAACCCCCTTGTTCATTCCGATACAATCCCACTCTCTCGCTCCTGCTCTCTTTTACTGCATTAGGACAACAACGATCTATCTGTTACTTGTTGCGGTAGCTGAACCCCTTTATCCTCTGCATGACCTGTCATTGCCACAGTAAATAGATGAAACCCACTAGCATGAGTAGGAGTTGTTTGAGCCCTGATGTGCCTACTCATTCATGCTTGTTTGTCATGCCTGCTATTGCTTAGAGTTGTGTCAGGTCTGATTCATCGGGAATGAATTGGAATGTGGTGAACATGTCCTACTGTTGAGAGCTAAGTGTGTGAACACGATTTGGTAAAGGTAGCGGTGAGAGGCCATGTAGGAGTACATGGTGGGTTGTCTCATTGAAACCGTCCTCAGGAACTGAGTTCTGTGTTTGTGATCCATGAACAGTTACTACCACGCATTGGAATGCTTAAGTGCCCCTCTCGACTTATTAATCAACCTGATCTCTGTCCAGGAGTTGCAACTAGTTTCTGGTGTTTGTAGGTAGTGTTAGTAGTCTACCAAGTGGCACCCGGTACAGGTGGGCTTGGGACAGACTAAGCACACGTGGCCTGGTGTACCGAGTGGCACCCGGATGGTGGGCTCGGGAACCCTGCACACATCGTTTGGGGCCGTGAGCGACACCCCGGCCGGATCTCCTTGCGGATGGAACCCGAATAGGCGATAAACCTGGACTAGAGACTTGTGTGGTTAGTCAGGTCGTGGCCGACTCCCTCGCCAGGCTTCCGCTTGAAGGTTGCCGAGGTGCACGATGTGTACATGGTGGTAAGTGGCGAGAGCGTGTGTGACGAAGTACACCCCTGCAGGGTTAATATGATCTATTCGAATAGTCGTGTCCGTGGTAAAGGACTTCTGGGTTGCCTGTACAGTTCATAGACAAGTGAAAGTGGATACTCTAAAATGCGCAAGATAAGCGTGAGTGCTATGGTTGGCGTTCTCGTAGGGTGACGGGAGCGGGTCCATAGTGGTGTATTGATATGGTGAATATGTGGACTCGTGTGCGCCACCTCAAAAGAGTTACTTGCAGTCATAGTTCAGGATAGCCACCGAGTCAAAGCTGGCTTGCTGCAGTTAAACTCCACCACCCCCTTTGTTGATACCGATGCATATGTAGATAGTTCTGATGTAAGTCTTGCTGGGTACATTTGTACTCACGTTTGCCTATTTTATGTTTTTGCAGAGAGACTTCAGTCTCGCTAGTAGTACCGCTTGGACTTCGACGTTTAGCTTGTTACCTCAGCTACGATCTTGTGCCCTCGGCAGGATCTAGTAAATAGTCAGGCTTCTCAGCCTTTTTCATTTATAGATGTCTGTACTCAGACATGTTAAGCTTCCGCATGTGCTTTGACTTGTATGCTCTGAATGTTGGGTCATGAGACCCATGTTTGTAATATCTCGCTCTTCAGAGCCTAATGAATAAATACTCTGAGTCGTAGAGTCTTGTTGTGATGCCATGTTGTATTTGCACATATCGAGCATATTGTGTGTATGATTGAAATGCTTGGTATGTGTGGGATCCGACAATCTAGTTGTCTATCCTTAGCAGCCTCTCTTATGGGGAAATGTAGTCTAGTGCCTCCTTGAGCCATAGTAGTCCGCTACAGCCCGGTTCACCGGAGTCCTGCTAGCCCAGCACTACTGCTCTGGGCACTTGACTGGCCGGCATGTGTTTCATATCGTTCCTGTGTCTGTCCCTTCGGGGAAATGTCACGCGGTGACATACGGAGTCCTGCCTAGCCTGCTACAGCCCGGGTTCCCGGAGTCCTGTTAGCCCAGTGCTACAGCCCGGATTCGCACGCTGCTGACCGACACGTTCGATGTTGATTCATGTATGCCTGTCCCCATACGTTAGTGCCGCTTTGGGTTCACGACTAGCCATGTCGGCCCGGGTTCTCTGTCATATGGATGCTAGCGACATTGTCATATACGTGAGCCAAAAGGCGCAAACGGTCCCGGGCCATGGTAAGGCGACACCCGTGGGAGTGCCGTGTGTGAGGCCGCAAAGTGATATGAGGTGTTACAGGCTAGATCGGTGTGACTTGGAATCGGGGTCCCAACAGATGGACGGCGCATTATGTCTAGGTTTGTATCTCTCTCACACACACCCACGTAGGTGGGGGACATGCACGAAGAGAAGAGGTGCACGCACGGCGCACGTACTCCCGTCTCTTTCCCAACCACACCCGCGCGGGTACACGGTGGAGCTCATTTCTGTACGAAAAAGGCAGCCCACATGGTAATTTGGCACGTGTACTGGTTGTCCACTTGGTGGAGGGAGGATCGTCTACCACGGGTGAACAAACAAATTGCGACTTGACGCGTTATGTTAAATTAAAAAAAGAGGCAAACCATGTGGGGCCTACCTTAGAGGCAAGGCTCTATACACTGGAGTACTTTTGATGTGTCCCGTCAACTCGCAGAACGAGGAGAAGCTTGCTTAGTACGCCGTCTCCCCTGCCCACGGGCGCGGTGGCTCGCAGGATGAGGTGAAGCTTGCTTACGAGTAGTAGTACTACTACTACTACTACTGTACGCCTTTACGCCCGCTCCCTCGCCCACGCGCGCGGTGGCTCGCAGCATGAGGAGAAAATTTTACTACTCCCTCCGTTTACTCCTCGTCCCTACTACGTACTTTGGTTAGTACTCCCTCCATTTACTTATACAAGGCCACTATAAAAAAATACATTTTGCATCTATACAAGGCCACAAATAGTAATCGAGACAAAAGTTACTACTCCCTCCTTTCCAGTTTATGGCTCAATTTCAAAATCTCTCCAACCAAGGTAGACGGTGAGTGGTCGAATTAATTTCGTAGTTTGCACAAGTAATTAGTATGCTCGTTTTTCTCAAGAAGTTATGTTTACCGAGGCATTAATTAGAACGAATGCATGAATGAACACTAAATTTACATGAACTTGTACATGCATTGGTTAGTTTCCTCTTGACACTGCTTGCGTCGGGTGATCTAACGCACCTCGAAATCCAACATGTAATGGTACTACTACTAGTATAGTAGAATTGAGACTTATCAAATGGAAAAACGAATGTTTTTTAGATGAGCCCTATAAACCCTAGTGGGTACGTACTCCGTAAAAACAGATTTTTCCAAAACTAAGTCGCTCCCTTTCATGAATTCTGTAGTATACTCCTCCGTCGACGCTCCCTTTCATGAATTCTGTACTTCCTGTCGCCGACATGTGGGACATATAGCAACCGGGTCGACGTGTCAAGCACCAAATAATAGTGCAGAACAGTAGGGGGACGCACCCCACTCGTACCGGCCCAGTAGTAGTAATGAGCAATGAGACGTCAAATCACAATGCCGCACCTTCCCAGACAGACGAAGCAACCATTATTTCACACTTCGGTTCTCCATCATCTCAAACCACGTAGTATTGCTTCTGCCTTAAGAGGGACACGCGCATCGCCTTGGTACATCATGACACGTGGGACCGCATGACAGGCCATGCTCCCCCGCCGATCGCTCGGTAAAATCACCTCATTTTTACTATACTTCCTCCGTATCGGTTTACTACATGGCATGCACGTCGTTCTAGGTTGAGAATTTAACTGGCTATATATGTGATGAACAGTACTCTAGCCTTTTAAAAAATGTATACTTTTGTACAGTAGTACTATCGATGGATTGCGCCATGGAGCAAAAATTGAAATTAAAAAAAATGTGGTACATATAGAGAGCGCTCGTCGCCAAATTATGCATATAGTACTATTAAAAAGCTAGTACATTCTTAATTGGGGTGCTAAATTCTATTAAAGAAATACTAGTAGTATGTACATACTAAAGAGTTAAAGTAACGAGAAGAAACATAACATAGTTCTGCTGGGGGCTCAGCACAACACACCCCTCAAATTAAACTAAGCACACCTGAAATTAAACTATGCAACTAATCCGGTAGACACTGCATTAGAAGTTTAGAACCACCATGAGCAACGACACTGCCACCTTACTCGGAGTCCTCATCCACGTCCTCGACTTCATCCTTGTCCCTCTTCCTCCTGGCCGATACTTCTTTGCTTGAACCGCACACTTGGTTGTTGCTCTTCATCCAACCCTTGTAGATATTGAAACAAAGGTAGCCATCCATTGCAGCGTAGTGGATGTGGTCTATATCTAGTACATTCCGCTGCCATGCATGACGATGAAACGTGTAATGAGGTTTCTCCAGTTTACGGTACGAAGGATGAACCATGGCTCCTGCCAGGGTCGGCATTGAAGGCTGACAAGAGGGCACCAGCCGATTCTTCTGGAGGTCGAAGGGGTTGCCTACAACGAGGCCTATCCGACCCAGGACTTCTTTGTCGTTCTTAAAGTCTACAGTAACGAATTTCACTGTTTTGTCCTTGAGGAAGTTCTTAAAATCCTGGCACTCAACGTCGGCATGGCATATGTGGTAGACCAAGCAAACGTTATGTACGCAAACCTGGATCACGGCGGGCTTCTTCCTCTCTTCGTCCTTTAGATCCTTCTCTCGTCCTAGGACTGTGGTGTACTCAACATCTAGCCCATCGACCCACTCATCATCTGAGTTTTCGAACATGCGTCTGAAGCGAGAAAGGCATCCTTTCACCGTCGCGGAAGAACGGGTGTAGATGACGTCGAACTCATCGCCGGTCATGGTTCTAACCTTGTACTCACCGCCGATCATGGAGATTTGGGACGCCATGGATTTGGGAGGAGGGTTAGGATTAGTGGAACTGCCGTAATGTGAATGGACGGGACGACTAGGAGCGAACCGCCGTAGTATTGAAGGACGTGCGGGGACGAGTAGGAGCGAACTGCCAGCGTGCGAACGGCGGGGTAGTGGCTTTCCATTCTCCCATGATACGGGCTTCCGAGAGCCCTTGGATCTGAGATCGAACGGTTGCATGGCGTGATTCTAGACCTATGGGTGAATATCCTATCCTGGAGGGTTATTCTGCAAATTTTCAGCAACTTAGCATGCGACCGTTTGATCTCAGATCCAAGGGCTGCCAGCAGCCCGTATCATGGTCGCGCCTACCACGACCGTCGCGTCGCTCGCGCCCTTGGAGATTTAACACGGTGCGTTAGGTTATCTGATGTTGGCATGTCATACATAGTCATCACTTAGTCACTCATACTACAACAAGGTTGGCTATAAGTGTATTTTTTTTACTCCTCTCTATCTCTTTCTTCGTACTCCCTCCGTCCCATAATATAAGAACGTTTTTGACACTAGTGTAGTGCCAAAAACGTTCTTATATTATGGGACACAGGGAGTACTAGTATTTATTGCATTTGCCAAGGAGTGACCTCTTCCAATGAAATGGTGTTGCTAAGTTTGCTTCATTTAATTAGCTATAGACTCAAAATTGTCTTTTCACCTAGGTACACGTGCTTAGCACCGTTTTTTCCTTGGGTCACCAAACTAGTCTCTCTCTTCTTGATTAACTTGCCACATCAGACTTTATGCCTATGTGGCAAGCTTAAGCACCTGTAGGAGTAAGTAAAAGTAAGTACAATAGTGCGCTTCACATGTCATTTTTTCATATGTGGAGGAAAGAGAGGCAAGGAAAAAGTGGAGAAGTAGGCTCTCATGCAAGAGCCAGCCTCTACTACATGGTGGAGCATTGGGAGAGGCACCTGTATGGAGGTTGTCAGGAATCGGGAGACTCACGCCGGTCGTAGCGCCGCAGTTAAAATGATAATGGCAAGTCAAATCACGGGGCCCCACCTGTCCAGCAGTAACTCGCTGTCAAATCACACAGCCCTACGTTTGTAGCAGCCTACTCCCTCGTCTTCTCGCGTCTCTGTCGAACCGACTAGGCGGAACTGCCCCGCCTACCGCGCAGGAAAAGCCCCGCCCTCGACTTTTAAATACAACTACATCCGCTTAAGAATCCAATGATATACTTTTTGTGACATAGTAACTCATATTTAGTTAGTCAAATGGATTACCTAGAACTACGTGCAGGCCCTATAAACCGAGACGCCTAAAAATAAAATAACCGAGACGGAGAGGGTAGTTCAGCATGTATCTTTTTAGATCAATATAGTTGGGATGCACCAAAGAGCAAAACCAAGTGGTAGGCTGCTCCTGTCGTGTTGGCGTAGCAACTCAAGCAGGGTCAGTCCGCACACGAAATGGAGACACCCTTAACAGGACCCCTTTGGCCGACATGTGGCTCATCCATCGTCTTGTTCCACGTGCGATGCACCAAATTATAGTTCGGAGCAGCGGTTGGAATTGGAGGCACCCCGGTCGTAGCGCCGCAGTAGTAGAAAATGAGCGATGAGGGGTCAAATCACAAAGCCCCACCTTTCCCGCATTAAGCTGGACGGACGAAGCAACCATCATTTCACTCTAGGGCGCAAGAGCATAAAGAAAAGAGAAAACAATGATGCGTGCGGCAGCTACCTAGGGCACCCTAGGGTAGGGGTCTCCACTATGGATCCTTTTTTTTAAGCGCCTCCACTACAAATTGGCTTCTCCCTCGTCCTCTTGAAGAAAACCGATGATGAGTGCGGCGGTAGGGTTTGTAGGAGTACTACGGCATGCGGGTCCACGTCGTAGTAAACGGGTTCGAGTCGACGCCTTAAATATGTGTGGGCCGCTTGGTTTTACGGGAATGAGGCAGCATTTTGGGTTCGGGGACCAGTGGAGATATAGTACGTACAAAAAATTGTGGACGTAGGTTTGACCGAAAGGCAATGATGCATGGGCCCTGCATTTTGATACACCCGGGGCCACGTGAAATTTGCTACTCTACTCAAAACTAGTAAGGTACACATGTATTGAACGCATGAGATTTCGAAACCAAATTATGAATAAATACACACTATAGCATGTAAAGCTTTGAGTCATATATGCATGATGTAGATGTTCGCTTAGTTCTTATAGTTCATCTCATTCAAAATCAATTAGTTTTATAAAAATGTTAAGATTCATGGGGTTGTGCATTGTAAATCATAAAGTAAAAAACAAATAATGGCAATTCATTTAGAAAAAAAATCAATTATGATACAGAAGATTCTAGAACAAAGGAGAAGTGCTTGTGTTTTGAGGTTTGTGCATTATGCTTAAGTTCAACCATGGAGTCTTCTAAATTGTACATGTGGCAAATCTGGTGGAATGTTGATGATATCCAACGGCCAGTAGTACTCGGATTTGCCTATCTCTGCACTGTCGGGTTAGCTTCATCCAGCGACCATCTTTCAAAGTTATTGGCACACTATATAGTTCTTGTGCCATAGTTGCATGTTTTGGAAAAAAGCTACTAGTGGGTTGTACTATCTATTTAGGAATAGAAGATGTATACATGGAAGTTGTAGGGAAAGAGATGACGTGGAGCATCTCAATTCCTATGAGTAGGGATTGGAAAAGAGATGTCATTTGGTTCACATCATAGGAACTTTTCTATTGAATCTAGAGATGACATGTATCTCAATTCCTATGAGGAGGGATTAGAAAAGAGATGTAATTTGGTTCATATCATAGGAACTTTTCTATTGAATATACGCTAATGTTTATTTTCCTTTGAAATTAAGGGAGTATAGGAATCCATTCATATGAACCAAGTGGCTCTAAAGCTATAGAAATGATATCATGTTATTTCCTTTGAAATGTGGAGTATATGAATCTATTCCTATGAACCAATTGGCTCTAAAGGAAAAAATCCTATAAAAATCATATCATATAGAGTTCCTATGATATTCCTCGACACTAAAGGATGCTTGAAATTGCTGCAGGTGATACGATGGTCTTTCTTTGTAGACTCCTCACCCATCTTTATAGTTACCTCTCGAAGATGAATGAAATGATATATACATGGTATTCTACATGTGCAATTTGGTACACGAAAACTCGGTAAAAGTTTGCGAGGTTCGAATTTTCAATAAAGCTATATGCACTGCATTTTGGAACGGAGGGAGCATACGGCAGTTGCTAACACTCACGTGGAAGATTTGTGTGTAGGAGGAGTGGTTGTTCTGTTAAATGACATGGCAAAACTGACACTGTCGGATGCCGATCTAACGGTTCTTACAGCATTCGTCAGGAAAAGGCTTGTGGCGAACATTTGTCGGATAATGATTTACGGACACATGCATTGCATTGATACATGCCCCCCTCTCTCTCACGCACACGCACCCTCACGAGTCACGACTCTCCCGAGTCCTCTCGCAGACTCGCACGTCGCACCCACCGTCTATCTGCAGGTAGATGTCACGCACATATGTGCTCTTCACACCCTACCCTCAAAACTTCTAAAAAACAAAAGACGGCGCGCACATTTTATTTTAGCTCACACGTCACACACTTATACTATTACTCTTGCGGCGAACGTTCTTTAGGCATAGTATATTGTACTCTCACGAAGAGAAGCGGTGCACGCACGCACTAGTTCTCTCACACCCACTCGCGGGTACACGTAGGAGCGCATTTTTTGAAGCTGGTATAACAAAATCACTCCACTATATATAAAAGCAGGAGCCTTAGCGCTTGCTTTACTAGGGTTCCTCTCATTCACTCTCTCATGCTCTCCAGATCTAAGCAACACATAGGTGGCCACACTCTCTCTCAGCTCACGGCTGGTCACAAATCCGGCCGGACAACCTTGACCGGGGCAGGGGTGTAGGTGCATCATTCACACTGTCGTCGGCGGCGAGGGAGGAGACCAACAGCTGCCCGCGCGTCCCGATCGGCGGCCGTGCCGTTCTCTCTGAGAGAGCGCCGGCTCGGGAGGGCCTCCGACCCCTTCTTCCTCCCTGCGGTATTGTGGCCAAGATGCGGCCTCCCGACGCCGTCTTTGCCACATGCCGACGACCCTGAGGTATTTATTCCTTCGAAACCTGCTTTGCTCTACTGCCCTAGCTCCCTTCGTGTGGATCCTTTTCTACTTCCGTCCGTTGTTCCAAAGCCACCTAGAGTTCTACTATTATTAGAAGTAAAGCTAGTTCATACAGTCGACTCAAAGCGTTGGTTCAAACGGGGAAGAAAGTGGGAAAGCTGTAGCATGAATCTAGGACTTGGTTCTAAGAGGAAACGGGGGAAAGTAGTAATATATGTCACTGTTTAAATAACCGTATTTCGTATTTGTGCAAATAGGGATGTCTATCTCCATATCATTTTGGGATGTCTGTCTCCGTATCGTTTCTATCCGCGCAATCAAAAGCACACACCTCAGTTTTAGTACAACTGCGCAAAATGAGATGGCTATCCCTCGTTGCCGTCGTCTAACCTCCCGTGTTCAAGGTATCCCTACATTGGTAGTAACTAAGGTAGAATGACCAACGCAATCTAAAAGAAGCTGATTCGTATGTTTTACTTCCTGATTGCAGTGCAGGGACGAGCGAAAACAACTGCATCCTAGTCCGGAATGCACTTTCTACCAGTTCATCCATGGACCGAGGACTAGCTGGCACGGCTGCACGGCGGTTTTTTGGACAGGTGCGCGGACAAGAGGCATTGTGGTCTGCTTATTTCTGCAAATAGCGGTGCTTAAATTTAGTGGAATGCACAAGCATTTCAGCTGGTCAGTACACTGCATGGTTCAGTTCAGCATTCCAGCTGAGACCACAATTATAATTGGTTATTCTGGAATGAGAGAACCTAACCCTGGATGGTGGCAACAAGAAAAAACCAGAGTGAACTCCAGGAAATTTAAGCCTGCCGGGAGGCCCTTTGCTCAGAGAAGCCTTGCTTGTTTTTTCCTGATTTGTAAACCTTCTCACAACTTTGTCTTTTGCTTTGAACTAGTATATGTTTGTTATGTTCTATGAATCATTGAGATGTATAAAATTGCTTAACTTATGCTTTTCCAGTTTTTTATGAAGACGAGTTTAATGTGAGTGTTCCACATGAGCGCTGGACTAGCGTGTGAACGTTTGGAATTTATTACATTGTGGCCTCAATTAACTGCATGAACCACTGTAACAAGATACATAGTTGCTTATATGTTAGACAGCAGATTGTTGATTGTTAGCTGGTCGATAGCCTAGTGTTGAAGCGAGCTGAGCCAATGTGCCGTGTTTTGCACAACTTCTTACAAGTGGGGTAGCACCAACAGTGTGTACAAGTACTTATGTATACGTTGGCGCACGGTTCTCGAACGAGTGCTCTATTTCATCAAAACACACACTGCTCGTATGATAAACCGTGACAACTTATGTCTTACAATGCCATATTCATGAAAAAACTAGTGAGGACGCATCTGTTTCGGCAACAATTACGATGGTTCTCACATGATTCACGGGCACACAAAAGTAGCAGCAGTTCCCATAGACGGATTCAAACAGAGTACTAGCCCCAGAGGGGTCGATAACAGGCAAGGTTCGGATAATTAGACACAATCCAAACTACTATTAAACACTAGCTGGGGCAACTATTTCATGCCTTGATCTAATTTGGGCTGGACACAAGACGGACCTTGCCATGAACATCATCGAGGACATCCCGCAGCAGCTCAATCCTGTGAACCTTCATGAAGACAACCATGTGGCCTTGCAACTAATAAACTTGTTTGTGGAGGCATGCCACGTCATCTTCCTGCGTAAGCTTGACAAGAACAGTATGCCTCACAAACGAAGGAGTAGCTTTGAACTTCTTGTGATTCAGTACACCCTGGACAACACGCCTGACAACAGTGAGGTTGGAATACAACTCTTCATTGGTATAACCGCAAATGGCTTCCAGGATCCAACAGCCCAAGAACTCTGTTTTCCCAGTGCGTATATTCAGGTCGTCCGCCTCATAGCGAGTGACATGTACAACCACACAATCCTTGTCTGCATCAGGGCTCTAATTGAAACAGAAACAAATTCTGAATTACTTTTCAGTATAAGAAACACAAGTTATTTAAACCACTATGTATAGCATGGCATCGAAGCTAATAAAATTTTGCATTATTAATCACCACATACTTCCTTTTCTAAAAAAAATCACCACATACTTAGATGAAAAACCACAATCGAGATCGGCAAAGAAGGAAATCACCTTGGCCAGCTCAGCGGGGGGACACATCCTTGAAGGGGGAAAACTGCTCCTGCAGTGCCACAGGGGCTGTAACCTCAAACGGGGCGTTGACCATCTCAGTAGTGGCCGTGAGCGTATCTGGGGTCGTCTCGGTGGTTGCCTCCATCTTCTTGGAGCTCTCTATCTCGTGGGGATCAGCCTCCCGCGTCTGCTCCAATATCGGCAGATCTTTGCCTGGTTCTCCTTGGTCCATCATGAAACTGACGAATACTAGGAGACCACTAAAAGGAAAACACAATCGCAATGACAATGAAACAAAAAAGAGAGCGAGGATCGGTTACTGCTTTGCAAAAGTTCTTTTTTTTCTCTGAACGAAAATATACCAACATCACGGATCCGCTTACCTTCCCTTCGTTCGGAGAGAAGAACAGTGGCAGATGCGAGTGTTGCCTTTCTTGAAGACGGTGAGGGAGAAGGGGATTCAGCGAAGAGTGAAATGATGGTTGCTTCGTCCATCAAACTTAGACTGTGGGGAGGTGGGGTTTTGTGATACGACGGCTCGTTACTGCCGCGCTACGACCAGGGTGACTCTCCGCCTGCATACTGCCTTCTAATTTGGCTAATTTGGTGGATGGCATTTGGGCCCGCGCGCTGCATGTCCCGCATGTCGGTGAACAAAAGTATAACGGCATTCAGTAGAGGGATACGTTTCAATGACCTAGGAGGAGCCAGAAGCGGTAGAGTGTCTCCATTGTACTAGTAGTAATTATTTTTCTGGGTAGCTGTAGAGTGTCTCCATTGTACTAGTAGTAATTGTTTCTCTGGGCCCAAGACAAAACAGCCCATCCACACTAGTAAATAGTAAAATCAATTCAAAAGCCCATATATTTACTGAATGAGAGGCGCTACCCACACCCAGCACACCCCCCCCCCCAAAAAAACTGGGTGCTCTTCTTCCTCCTCGCTCCCACCCACCTCACGTCAGCTCGCTCCACTCGTACCCCCAAATTCCTCACCTCACTCCTACAGAAAACCCCAGCTCCCCTTCTTCCTCACTCCTACAGAAAACCCCCAGCTCCCTTTCTTCTTCGCTCGCACTACAACTAGGCTCGTCATTCGTTACTCTGCTAAAATCCGTGAGCGCGACGCGATGCCCTTGAGGAAAATGGAGTCGGTTGACCCCAGCGCCAAGAAGATGAGGCTCCCGCCAGTGGCGGCGCCTGTTGTAGATCCCGCACCCGGCAACGCGGGGAGAAGCGGCGACCCCGCCCCCACCGGATTCCAGGAACCCGTAGAATCTCAGGTGGACTGCATCAGCGATCTCCCGGACGCCGTCCTTGGGGAGATCATCTCGCTTCTCCCGACCAAGGATTGCTTCTGCACCCAAGTCCTCTCAATTCGGTGGCGCCCTCTATGGTGCGTCGTGCCCCTTAATCTCGACTGTCATCAGCTATCTCTCTTCAATGATTTTCAAATCCTCAGAGCCATCATCTCCTCCCACCAGGGCTCTGTTCAAAGCCTCTGCATCCCGTCATGCTACCTGTGGAGGAAATATGCCCTAGAGGCAATAATAAAGTATTATATATTTCCTTATATCATGATAAATGTTTATTATTCATGCTAGAATTGTATTAACCGGAAACATAATACATGTGTGAATACATAGACAAACAGAGTGTCACTAGTATGCCTCTACTTGACTAGCTCGTTAATCAAAGATGGTTATGTTTCCTAGCCATAGACATGAGTTGTCATTTGATTAACGGGATCACCTCATTAGGAGAATGACGTGATTGACTTGACCCATTCCGTTAGCTTAGCACCCGATCGTTTAGTATGTTGCTATTGCTTTCTTCATGACTTATACATGTTCCTATGACTATGAGATTATGCAACTCCCGTTTACCGGAGGAACACTTTGTGTGCTACCAAACGTCACAACGTAAATGGGTGATTATAAAGGTGCTCTACAGGTGTCTCCAAAGGTACTTGTTGGGTTGGCGTATTTCGAGATTAGGATTTGTCACTCCAATTGTCGGAGAGGTATCTCTGGGCCCACTCGGTAATGCACATCACTATAAGCCTTGCAAGCATTGTGACTAATGAGTTAGTTGCGGGATGATGTGTTACGGAACGAGTAAAGAGACTTGCCGGTAACGAGATTGAACTAGGTATCGAGATACCGACGATCAAATCTCGGGCAAGTAACATACCGGTGACAAAGGGAACAACGTATGTTGTTATGCGGTCTGACCGATAAAGATCTTCGTAGAATATGTGGGAGCCAATATGGGCATCCAGGTCCCGCTATTGGTTATTGACCGGAGACGTGTCTCGGTCATGTCTACATAGTTCTCGAACCCGTAGGGTCCGCACGCTTAACGTTACGATGACAGTTTTATTGAGTTTTGATGTACCGAAGGAGTTCGGAGTCCCGGATGAGATCGGGGATATGACGAGGAGTCTCGAAATGGTCGAGACGTAAAAATCGATATATTGGACGACTATATTCGGACTTCGGAAAGGTTCCGAGTGATTCGGGTATTTTTCGGAGTACCGGAGAGTTACGGGAATTCGTATTGGGCCTTAATGGGCCATACGGGAAAGGAGAGAAAGGCCTCAAAAGGTGGCCGCACCCCTCCCCATGGTCTGGTCCGAATTGGACTAGGGAAGGGGGGCGCACCCTTCCTTCTTTCTCCTTCCCCCTTCCCTTCTCCTACTCCCACAAGGAAAGGAGGAGTCCTACTCCCGGTGGGAGTAGGACTCCCCCTATGGCGCGCCTCTCCCCTTGGCCGGCTGCCTCCCCCTTGCTCCTTTATATACGGGGGCAGGGGGCACCCCAGAGACACAACAATTGATCCTTGAGATCTCTTAGCCGTGTGCGGTGCCCCCCTCCACCATATTACACCTCGATAATACCGTTGCGGAGCTTAGGCGAAGCCCTGCGTCGGTGGAACATCATCATCGTCACCACGCCGTCGTGCTGACGAAACTCTCCCTCAACACTCGGCTGGATCGGAGTTCGAGGGACGTCATCGAGCTGAACGTGTGTAGAACTCGGAGGTGCCGTACGTTCGGTACTTGATCGGTCGGATCGTGAAGACGTACGACTACATCAACCGCGTTGTGATAACGCTTCCGCTGTCGGTCTACGAGGGTACGTGGACAACACTCTCCCCTCTCGTTGCTATGCATCACCATGATCTTGCGTGTGCGTAGGAATTTTTTTGAAATTACTACGTTCCCCAACAGTGGCATCCGAGCCTGGTTTTATGCGTTGATGCTATGCACGAGTAGAACACAAGTGAGTTGTGGGCGATATAAGTCATACTGCTTACCAGCATGTCATACTTTGGTTCAGCGGTATTGTGAGATGAAGCGGCCCGGACCGACATTACGCGTACGCTTACGCGAGACTGGTTTCACCGTTGCGAGCACTCGTTGCTTAAAGGTGACCGGCGGGTGTCTGTCTCTCTCACTTTAGTTGAACCGAGTGTGGCTACGCCCGGTCCTTGCGAAGGTTAAAACAGCACCAACTTGACAAACTATCGTTGTGGTTTTGATGCGTAGGTAAGAACGGTTCTTGCTAAGCCCGTAGCAGCCACGTAAAACATGCAACAACAAAGTAGAGGACGTCTAACTTGTTTTTGCAGGGCATGTTGTGATGTGATATGGTCAAGACATGATGTGATATAATGTGTTGTATGAGATGATCATGTTTTGTAACCGAGTTATCGGCAACTGGCAGGAGCCATATGGTTGTCGCTTTATTGTATGAGATGCAATCGCCATGTAATAGTTTTACTTTATCACTAAGCGGTAGCGATAGTCGTAAAAGCAATAAGTTGGCGAGACGACAACGATGCTACGATGGAGATCAAGGTGTCGCGCCGGTGACGATGGTGATCATGACGGTGCTTCGGAGATGGAGATCACAAGCACGGTGCTTCGGAGATGGAGATCACAAGCACAAGATGATGATGGCCATATCATATCACTTATATTGATTGCATGTGATGTTAATCCTTTATGCATCTTATCTTGCTTTGTTTGACGGTAGCATTATAAGATGATCCTTCACTAAATTATCAAAGTATAAGTGTTCTCCCTGAGTATGCACCGTTGCGAAAGTTCTTCGTGCTGAGACACCACGTGATGATCGGGTGTGATAGGCTCTACGTTCAAATACAACGGGTGCAAAACAGTTGCACACGCGGAATACTCAGGTTAAACTTGACGAGCCTAGCATATAACAGATATGGCCTCGGAACACGGAGACCGAAAGGTCGAGCGTGAATCATATAGTAGATATGATCAACATAGTGATGTTCACCATTGAAACTACTACATCTCACGTGATGATCGGACATGGTTTAGTTGATATGGATCACGTGATCACTTAGAGGATTAGAGGGATGTCTATCTAAGTGGGAGTTCTTAAGTAATATGATTAATTGAACTTAAATTTATCATGAACTTAGTCCTGATAGTATTTTGCAAATTATGTTGTAGATCAATAGCTCGCGTTGTTGCTTCCCTGTGTTTATTTTTGATATGTTCCTAGAGAAAAATTATGTTGAAAGATGTTAGTAGCAAAGATGCGGATTGGATCCGTGATCTGAGGATTATCCTCATTGCTGCACAGAAGAATTATGTCCTTGATGCACCGCTAGGTGACAGACCAATTGCAGGAGCAGATGCAGACGTTATGAACGTTTGGCTAGCTCAATATGATGACTACTTGATAGTTTAGTGCACCATGCTTAACGGCTTAGAATCGGGACTTCAAAGACGTTTTGAACGTCATGGACCATATGAGATGTTCCAGGAGTTGAAGTTAATATTTCAAGCAAATACCCGAGTTGAGAGATATGAAGTCTTCAACAAGTTCTATAGCTAAAAGATGGAGGAGAATCGCTCAACTAGTGAGCATGGTGCTCAGATTGTCTGGGTACTACAATCGCTTGAATCAAGTGGGAGTTTATCTTCCAGATAAAATAGTGATTGACAGAATTCTCTAGTCACCATCACCAAGTTAATAGAACTTCGTGATGAACTATAGTATGCAAGGGATGACGAAAGTAATTCCCGAGCTCTTCGTGATGCTGAAATCGATGAAGGTAGAAATCAAGAAAAACATCAAGTGTTGATGGTTGACGAGACCACTTCAAGTGTTGATGGTTGACGAGACCACTAGTTTCAAGAAAAGGGCAAAGGGATAGAAGGGGAACTTCAAGAAGAACGGCAAGCAAGTTGCTGCTCAAGTGAAGAAGCCTAAGTCTGGTCCTAAGCCTGAGACTAAGTGCTTCTACTGCAAAGGGACTGGTCACTGGAAGCGGAACTACCCCAACTATTTGGTGGATAAGAAGGATGGCAAAGTGAACAAAGGTATATTGGATATACATGTTATTGATGTGTACTTTACTAGTGTTTATAGCAACCCCTCGGTATTTTATACTGGTTCAGTTGCTAAGAGTAGTAACTCGAAACGGGAGTTGCAGAATAAACAGAGACTAGTAAAAGGCGAGGTGACGATGTGTGTTGGAAGTAGTTCCAAGATTGATATGATCATCATCGCACACTCCCTGTACTTTCGGGATTAGTGTTGAAACTAAATAAGTGTTATTTGGTGTTTGCGTTGAGCATGAATATGATTTGATCATGTTTATTGCAATACGGTTATTCATTTAAGTTAGAGAACAATTGTTGTTCTGTTTACATGAATAAAAAACCTTCTATGGTCATACACACCAACGAAATTGGTTTGTTGGATCTCGATCGTAGTGATGCACATATTCATAATATTGAAGCCAAAAGATGCAAAGTTAATAATGATAGTGCAACTTATTTGTGGCACTGCCGTTTAGGTCATATTGGTGTAAAGCGCGTGAAGAAACTCCATACTGATGGGATTTTGGAATCAATTGATTATGAATCACTTGATGCTTGCGAACCATGCCTCATGGGCAAGATGACTAAAACGCCGTTCTCCGGAACTATGGAGAGAGCAACAGATTTGTTGGAAATCATACATACTGATGTATGTGATCTGATGAGTGTTGAGGCTCGTAGCGGGTATCATTAATTTCTGACCTTCACAGATGATTTGAGCAGATTTGGGTATATCTACTTAATGAAACAGAAGTCTGAAACATTTGAAAAGTTCATATAATTTCAGAGTGAAGCGAAAATCATCGTAACAAGAAAATAAAGTTTCTACGATTTGATCGTGGAGAAGAGTATTTTAGTTACGAGTTTGGCCTTCAGTTAAAACAATGTGAAATAGTTTCACTACTCACGCCACCTGGAACACCACAGCATAATGGTGTGTCCGAACGTCATAAACGTACTTTATTGGATATAGTGCAATCTATGATGTCTCTTACCAATTTACCACTATCGTTTTGGGGTTATGCATTAGAGACAGCTACATTCACGTTAAATAGGGCACCATCAAAATCCGTTGAGACGACGCCTTATGAACTGTGGTTTGGCAAGAAACCAAAGTTGTCGTTTCTTAAAGTTTGGGGTTGCGATGCTTATGTGAAAAAGTTTCATCCTGATAAGCTCAAACCCAAATCGGAGAAATGTGTCTTCATAGGATACCCAAAGGAGACAGTTGGGTACACCTTCTATCACAGATCCGAAGGCAAGACATTCGTTGCTAAGTATGGATCCTTTCTAGAGAAGGAGTTTCTCTCGAAAGAAGTGAGTGGGAGGAAAGTAGAACTTGATGAGGTAACTGTACCTGCTCCCTTATTGGAAAGTAGTTCATCACAGAAATATGTTCCTGTGACTCCTACACCAATTAGTGAGGAAGTTAATGATGATGATCATGGAACTTCAGATCAAGTTATTACTGAACCTCGTAGGTCAACCAGAGTAAGATCCGCACCAGAGTGGTACGGTAATCCTGTTCTGGAGGTTATGTTACTAGACCATGACGAACCTACGAACTATGAAGAAGCGATGGTGAGCCCAGATTCCGCAAAATGGCTTGAGGCCATGAAATCTGAGATGAGATCCATGTATGAGAACAAAGTGTGGACTTTGGTTGACTTGCCCGATGATCGGCAAGCAATTGAGAATAAATGGATCGTCAAGAGGAAGACGGACGCTGATAGTAGTGTTACTATCTACAAAGCTAGAATTGTCGCAAAAAGGTTTTTCGACAAGTTCAAGGTGTTGACTACGATGAGAGTTTCTCACTCGTATCTATGCTTAAGTCTGTCTGAATCATGTTAGCAATTGCCGCATTTTATGAAATATGACAAATGGATAAACAAAACTGCATTCCTTAATGGATTTATTAAAGAAGAGTTGTATATGATGCAACCAGAAGGTTTTGTCAATCCTAAAGGTGCTAACAAAATATGCAAGCTCCAGCGATCCATCTATGGACTGGTGCAAGCATCTCGGAGTTGGAATATACACTTTGATAAGTTGATCAAAGGATATAGTGTTATACAGACTTGCGGTGAAGCCTGTATTTACAAGAAAGTGAGTGGGAGCACTACAGCATTTCTGATAAGTATATGTGAATGACATATTGTTGATCGGAAATAATGTAGAATTATTCTGCAAAGCATAAAGGAGTGTTTGAAAGGAGTTTTTCAAAGAAAGACCTCGGTGAAGCTGCTTACATATTGAGCATCAAGATCTATAGAGATAGATCAAGACGCTTGATAAGTTTTTTCAATGAGTACATACCTTAACAAGATTTTGAAGTAGTTCAAAATAGAACAGTCAAAGAAAGAGTTTCTTGCCTGTGTTACAAGGTGTGAAATTGAGTAAGACTCAAAGCCCGACCACGGCAGAAGATAGAAAGAGAATGAAAGTCATTCCCTATGCCTTGGCCATAGGTTCTATAAAGTATGCCATGCTGTGTACCAGATCTATTGTATACCCTACACTGATTTTGGCAAGGGAGTACAATAGTGATCTAGGAGTAGATCACTGGACAGCGGTCAAAATTATCCTTAGTGGAATAAGGATATGTTTCTCGATTATGGAAGTGACAAAAGGTTCGTCGTAAAGGGTTACGTCGATGCAAGTTTTGACACTAAATCTAGATGACTCTAAGTCTCGGTCTAGATACATATTGAAAGTGGGAGCAATTAGCTAGAGTAGCTCCGTGCAGAGCATTGTAGACATAGAAATTTGCAAAATACTTACGGATCTGAATGTGACAGACCCGTTGACTAAAATTATCTCACAATCAAAACATGATCACACCTTAGTACTCTTTGGGTGTTAATCACATAGCGATGTGAACTAGATTATTGACTCTAGTAAACCCTTTGGGTGTTGGTCACATAGAGATGTGAACTATGGGTGTTAATCACATGGTGATGTGAATTATTGATGTTAAATCACATGGCGATGTGAACTAGATTATTGACTCTAGTGCAAGTGGGAGACTGAAGGAAATATGCCCTAGAGGCAATAATAAAGTATTATATATTTCCTTATATCATGATAAATGTTTATTATTCATGCTAGAATTGTATTAACCGGAAACATAATACATGTGTGAATACATAGACAAACAGAGTGTCACTAGTATGCCTCTACTTGACTAGCTCGTTAATCAAAGATGGTTATGTTTCCTAGCCATAGACATGAGTTGTCATTTGATTAACGGGATCACCTCATTAGGAGAATGACGTGATTGACTTGACCCATTCCGTTAGCTTAGCACTCGATCGTTTAGTATGTTGCTATTGCTTTCTTCATGACTTATACATGTTCCTATGACTATGAGATTATGCAACTCCCGTTTACCGGAGGAACACTTTGTGTGCTACCAAACGTCACAACGTAAATGGGTGATTATAAAGGTGCTCTACAGGTGTCTCCAAAGGTACTTGTTGGGTTGGCGTATTTCGAGATTAGGATTTGTCACTCCAATTGTCGGAGAGGTATCTCTGGGCCCACTCGGTAATGCACATCACTATAAGCCTTGCAAGCATTGTGACTAATGAGTTAGTTGCGGGATGATGTGTTACGGAACGAGTAAAGAGACTTGCCGGTAACGAGATTGAACTAGGTATCGAGATACCGACGATCAAATCTCGGGCAAGTAACATACCGGTGACAAAGGGAACAACGTATGTTGTTATGCGGTCTGACCGATAAAGATCTTCGTAGAATATGTGGGAGCCAATATGGGCATCCAGGTCCCGCTATTGGTTATTGACCGGAGACGTGTCTCGGTCATGTCTACATAGTTCTCGAACCCGTAGGGTCCGCACGCTTAACGTTACGATGACAGTTTTATTGAGTTTTGATGTACCGAAGGAGTTCGGAGTCCCGGATGAGATCGGGGATATGACGAGGAGTCTCGAAATGGTCGAGACGTAAAAATCGATATATTGGACGACTATATTCGGACTTCGGAAAGGTTCCGAGTGATTCGGGTATTTTTCGGAGTACCGGAGAGTTACGGGAATTCGTATTGGGCCTTAATGGGCCATACGGGAAAGGAGAGAAAGGCCTCAAAAGGTGGCCGCACCCCTCCCCATGGTCTGGTCCGAATTGGACTAGGGAAGGGGGGCGCACCCTTCCTTCTTTCTCCTTCCCCCTTCCCTTCTCCTACTCCCACAAGGAAAGGAGGAGTCCTACTCCCGGTGGGAGTAGGACTCCCCCCTATGGCGCGCCTCTCCCCTTGGCCGGCTGCCTCCCCCTTGCTCCTTTATATACGGGGGCAGGGGGGCACCCCAGAGACACAATAATTGATCCTTGAGATCTCTTAGCCGTGTGCGGTGCCCCCCTCCACCATATTACACCTCGATAATACCGTTGCGGAGCTTAGGCGAAGCCCTGCGTCGGTGGAACATCATCATCGTCACCACGCCGTCGTGCTGACGAAACTCTCCCTCAACACTCGGCTGGATCGGAGTTCGAGGGACGTCATCGAGCTGAACGTGTGTAGAACTCGGAGGTGCCGTACGTTCGGTACTTGATCGGTCGGATCGTGAAGACGTACGACTACATCAACCGCATTGTGATAACGCTTCCGCTGTCGGTCTACGAGGGTACGTGGACAACACTCTCCCCTCTTGTTGCTATGCATCACCATGTTCTTGCGTGTGCGTAGGAAATTTTTTGAAATTACTACGTTCCCCAACAACCTGAGCAAGCATACCATGCCCTGCACGGTGGACGCCTGGCTGAAATCCCCTGAATTCACAGAACTACAGCTGCTTGAGTTCTACTATTCCCCTGGAAATCACATACCACATACCGAACGCCATGAACTTGTGCCCTCAGCACCGATGTCCATCTCGCGGTTTTCGTCCTCTCTCCACACCGCCACCTTTGTGTTGTGCTACCTACCAGACAATCTGGTACTAAACCTTCGACTCCCATTTCTCAAGAAACTTTCACTTGTGCGGGTTCGTATATCGGAGGCCTCATTGCACAGCATCATCCACTCCAGTTGCCCTGTGCTGGAGTGCTTGGTGCTTGTTTTCACAGTTAGAATCGGTTGTCTCCAAAAAAAAGTCGCCTAACCTTGTAAGAATTGGAATTTCTTTTGACGGAAGGAAGCTCATCATCCAAGATGCCCCTTCACTTCAAAGGTTGATCCTTGATTCTAGTTATTCACCGTTGCAAATAACCATCCTCTCTGCGCCTAAACTGGAGACCTTGGGTGTAATACATGATCTCTGTGCTCATTTCAATATGGTGTTTGGCTCCATAGTTCTTCAGGTACTTTATATTATCATCTACACTTGTAACCATAAGCTGCATTTTAAATTTCTACGCATAATTTATATATCATCTTGGAGTACACATTTTGTACTAATATTATGTTCTATGCTCAATGAAGAGTTTCTCCATGGATGGCCTATCAATGGTGCTGGATTCTGTCAAGATCTTATATATCCAAATGAATAGTTTTGATCTGAACAAGTTATTGGCTTGCTGCAATGCTTTCCATGTCTGGAGAAGTTGTATATAAAGGTGATAATTTCGCGCACATTGGAAGCCCGCATATAGTGTACTAGAATTAACCGTTCAAATATTGCTCTTTCGACACTCTTCTTTTAGACCTTAACTGTTTTCAATCTTCATGTCTATTTAGGCAACAGGATGGGGTAAGAAAGTTATAACCAATCGGTGGATTCGTAAGCATCGGGATTTTCTCACTTCTCATGAGATTCGATTGAAGACAATAACGCTAGAACGATATGTAGCCAACCGTGCAAACACAAGATTTGTCACATTCTTCCTGCTGAATGCGAGGTTACTATTGTCCATCATCCTTAAGTTTATCAGCAGCATGGTTTTGACGGATGGGTATGTCGAAGAGCAAAAAAAGTAGTTTCAGGTGGGCAAAAGAGCTTCTGAACGTGCCGGGCTTCTATTTACAACATATTGTGGTCATAATCCAGTAAATTTTACGACCAGGATGTTCATTCTATGGACCTGACCGATCCATTTGACTGTGACTGCCGAAAATAGTGCTGGAGTTAGATGTTGTTGCCCATTTCAATCTGGTTTTCTTTGTAAACCTGATGAACAATTAACCCTCGTGCTTTTGTACAGTTTGTAAGCTGGAGTTAGATGTTCCTGCCCTTTTCAACTCGGTTGTGACTGTCATATTTTCTTTGAAACAAGGCAAATGGCTTGCCATTCGTTTAATTTAGAGTGAAATATTATAACAAATCCCAACCAAGGGAAATAACATCACTCTCGCCGGCTGCTTGAGCTCACTGTGCATTACAGAAGCCAAGTGATTAGCCCCCACCAGCACCCACAAACTTATTTCGAACTAGCACATCAAATGGGCTGTAAATTTTCATAGGAAAGGCTGCATGACTGTGACAGATTTGGATTCTGACATTTGGGACCCGCGAGGAAATAGCCTATCCAAGGTGGTGTCGACTTACTAGCCAGTCAACAAACGATTCTGCTTACCAGCCGTTGGATTGACATCCAACATCTGTCATGTATCTTCTATCTCTTGTCTTCTTCTTCCTCCAGCCGCCCAAACCAAACCACCCCGTCGGCTCCGCCTGCTCCCGCCTCCCATGGCTGGCTACGCCTCCGCCGCCCTACCGTACGTACCCTCCAACATTGGCCAGTCCCTCCCTCTATTCCCCCACATGTCCTGTTATTCTCCGGCGATGTCAGCCCCAACACGCACCCGCACCCGAACAAGTCAACCCTCGTACTCCCCTCCGCATGCGACTGGACCGGCACATCTTCAACAGCTCCTGTTCGTTCCGTCCGAGGCCTCTCCGTCGTCCTCCGCCTTGTGGCCTTGGTTCGCTCGCCGTGCGCGGTGCGCCGCCCTCTTGCGTTGTCAACGTCGTCAACAACCGAGAGGAACAAGGAGATGAATGTACGTGGAGAGGATGACAGTAGGGACCCACCAGCGTCATGGCAGTACGCAAGCAAGTGCCTCTATAGTACAAGCCCAAAAATATGGTTCCTCCTAATGGTTGGACATCTGGGGCTCACGCCATTGTCAACGTAGTCAATAAACGAGAGAATTACACTACGAGCGGCTGACACCAGGGACCCAGCAAGTCGCGCAGTTTTTTTTGAGGAACAAGCAGTTGTTATTTATATTAGTTTTAGCGATGGATCAGGGTAACAACGGGGCTGTGCTGGGGCTGTGGCCCGTCTAGCCAGGGTTTTATTTATGTTTACCACATCATGAGCCTAGTTGTGTTTTTTTCTTGCTGAAAATGGCTAGCCCAGTTCTATTTTTTTTAAAGAAATACCCAAACAAGGCTTACTTGCTTATCGGCCCTGCTGGGCTGCAAATCTTTCAAGACGAGGAGAGTTTCATTCGGTTTGCCCAGAAATGGACTGTACATTTTTAAAACACATCAAACCGGGAATTAGTTTCAAAAAAAATTCATTACAAGATCTTAAATTCCATTGATTTTTATGCGTGGACAATTATTTGGATTTTATATTTATATAAATTATTTTTCAAAATAGTTTGAATGTGAATCAATATTTTTGGATTAAAAACAGTTGACCGCACCGAAATATGCAAAATTTCGTATACTTTTTAACCGTGGCCACAATATGGGGTGTAATGCTAACAAAAAGAAGATGGGCTCCAAAAAAATTCTTAAGAATTAGCAAATGGGCTGTACATTATTAGAAATAATGGCAGATGGGCTGTATGCTGTTTTCCACAGATTTGAGGCTGACTTGTGCGCCTACTACAGGTTGACGCGTATGCTTTCATAAAAAAAAGGTTGACGCACACGCAACGCCCTGTCAACTTAGTCAACACACGAGAGCAGTGACTGTTGGATGTCCATCCAACGGCTGTCGTGCTTCTTCAACCTCTGCTCTTCATGCTCCAGCCGCTCAAACAAGCGCCGGCAGGACTGCCTACTCCCTCCTCCCGCAGCCGGCTATGCTGCCGCGCAGGCCTCACGGCCCCACCGTACTCCCATCGCTGGCCTAGCCATCCCTCTACTCACCCACACATGCTGTTATTCTCCGGCGACGGCAGACGAACCAGTAAACCCTCGTACTCCTCCGTGTGGGAAACAACTGCCGAGTATTTCCTGGCTCCGTGTCGTTCCCTTCCTAGGCCTCGCCGTCGTCCACCGCCCTGGTGCTCTCGGCGCGGCCTGCTCAACGTGGTCAATGAACGACATCCATCGGAAGTGGACTATACGTGGAGAGGCTGACAACTGGGTCCACGGCCGCATACAAGGAAATGCCTCCTTATTACGCGCAAAATAATGATTCCTCCACCTGACAGCTAGGACCCACAGGAAGGGCCTCTGTATTTCGTGAAAAAAAATGTTCCCCCCGCTGACAGGTCGGACCCACCAGCTATATCTTCGCACGCAAGGAAGTGCCTCCTTATTACGCCCAAAAAAATGAATACCCCCTGCTAGCTGGGACCCACCATATTGTTGGGCTAACTTGTGGGTCTACTAAGTTGACGGGGACGGAGGGCTTTGTCAACTTAGTCAATACTCCAGTGACCGTATGATGTCCATCCAACGGCCATAGTGCTTCTTCAACCTCTGGTCTTCTTGCTCTAGCCGCCCAAAGCAGCGCCGGTCGTGCCGCCTGCTCCTGCCTCCCGTGGCCGGCTGTGCTACCGCGGAGGCCTCACCGCCCCCATACTACTCCCACCACTGGCCAGGCCATCCCTCCACTCACCCACACCCCCTGTTATTCTGCGGCAACGGCAGCCTCACACCGCAGCCGAACCAGTGAACGCTCGTACTCCTCTCCGCGTGGGCATCCACTGCCGCGTCTTGCTCGGCTCCGCGTCGTCCCCTTCCTAGGCCTCGCCGTCGTCCACCGCCGTGGTGCTCTCGGCGCGGCGTGGTCAATGTGGTCAACGACCGACTTCCATCGGAAGAGTACTATACGTGGAGAGGCTGACAGCTGGGTCCACGGCAGCCGCAAGGAAGTGCCTCCTTATTACGCGGAAAATAATTATTCCTCCACCTGACAGTGGGGACCAACCAGACGGGCCACCAGTATTTTCCGAAAAAATTGTTTCCCCCTGACTGCTGTGACCCACCGGACGGGCCACCGTATTTTGCGAAAAAACGTTCCCCCCGCTGTCAGCTTGGACCCACCGGAAGTGCCTCCTTATTACGCACAAAAAAATGAATACTCCCTCGGCTAGCTGGGACCCACCTTGGTGGGAGGCTGACTTGTGGGCCTACTAAGTTGACGGGGACGAAGGGCTTTGTCAACTTAGTCAATATGAACGATTCCAGCTCCAGTGACCATACGATGTCCATCCAACGGTTGTAGTGCTTCTTCAACCTCTGGTCTTCTTGCTCCAGCCGCCCAAAGCAGCGCCGGTCGTGCCGCATGCTCCTGCCTCCCGTGGCCGGCTGTGCTGCAGAGGCCTCATCGCCCCTACTATTCCCACAGCTGGCCAGGCCCTGCGGCGACGGCAGCCTCACACCGCAGCCGAACCAGTGAACCCTCGTACTCCTCTCTGCGCGGGCTTCCACTGCCGCGTCTTCCCCGGCTCCGCGTCGTCCCCTTCCTAGGCCTCGCTGTCGTCCACCGCTGTGGTGCTCTCCGCGCGGCGTGGTCAACGTGGTCAAGGAACAACTTCCATCGGAAGAGTACTGTACGTGGAGAGGCTGACAGCTGGGTCCACGGCCACAGCCCAGTTTTTTTGTGATTTGCCAAGTAAGTCGCTTTGTCAGGCCTGTTGGGCTGCAAATCTTTCAAGACAAGGAGAGCTTTCATTTGGCTGGTGGAGAAAATGGCCCATCAGTAATGAGAAATGGGATGTACATTTTTAAAACACATCAAACCGGCAATTAGTTTCAAATATCTTTTTTTCATTTCAAGATTTTAAATTACATTAATTTTTATGCGTGGAGAATTTGTTGGATTTTATATTGATATACATTTATTTTTAAAATCAGTTTGAATATGAGTCGAAATTTCGGGATTAAAAACAGTTCGGACCACACCGAAATATGCAAAATTTCGTATAATTTTTTAACCGTGGCCACAATATGGGCTGTAATGCTAACAAAAAGAATATGGGCTCCAAAAAAACATTAAGAATTAGCAAATGGGCTGTAAATTATTAGAAATAATGGCAGATGGGTTGTATGCTGTTTTCCACAGATTTGAGGCTTTCCTAAAAAAAGGTTGACGCACAAGCGCTGACTGTTGGATGTCCATCCAACGGCCGTCGTGCTTCTTCCATCTCTGCTCTTCCTGCTCCAGCCGCTCAAACAAGCGCCGGCGGGACTGCCTGCTCCCTCCTCCCCGCGGCCGGCTGTGCTGCCGCGCAGGCCTCACCGCCCCACCGTACTCCCATCGCTGGCCTAGCCATCCCTCTACTCACCCACACCTGCTGTTATTCTCCGGCGACGGCAGACGAGCCAGTAAACCCTCGTACAGTCGTACTCCCCTCCGTGTGGGAAACAACTGCCGAGTCTTCCCTGCCTCCGTGTCGTCCCCTTCCTAGGCCTCGCCGTCGTCCACCGCCGTGGTGCTCTCGGTGCGGCGTGGTCAATGTGGTCGACGACCGACTTCCATCAAAGAGTACTGTGCGTGGAGACGCTAACAGCTGGGTCCACGGCCGCAGCAAGGAAGTGCCTCCTTATTACGCGCAAAATAATTATTCCTCCACCTGACAGCGGGGACCCACCGGACGGGCCACCGTATTTCGTGAAAAAAAAACGTTTCCCCCCTGACTGCTGGGACCCACCAGCTACACCTTCGCATGCAAGGAAGTGCGTCCGGGCAATAAAAAAATGATTCGCCCCCCTGACTGCTGGGACCCACCAGCTACATCTTCGCATGCAAGGAAGTGCCTGACAGTCGGGACCCACGTGGTCGAAGCGTATGTAGCGTTGTCATTCTGGTCGCGAACGTGTACGTACATATATACTGGTGGATGTAGAGGCGCGCACGTGTCGTAGTAGAGGCGCGCACGTAGCATGTACACGTACGTACAGCGGCCAGGGTGCAAGAAAGAGAATACGGCCACGTATGTGTACATACGGGCGGGGTCTCGAACGCCTACTCGCGATATGTACGGCGAGGGCTCGTTGACATGGCTGGGTCGGAACGGAGAAACAGCGTCGTCGTCGTGTTCATGGGGAGGCAACAGAATGCGTCGTGTTCATCGGGAGGCAACGGAACGCGTGGGAGCCAACCGGCTGGGTCGGAATGGAATGCGTGGTCGTGTTCATCGGGAGGGCTTGGACGGAACAGGCGATGGAAACGAGGCCTGGCGTACCACAGAACGGAGGAAACGGCCTTGTGTTCGACCGGCCATGTTTGAAACGGGATCCTATTCATCGGGAGGGGTCTGGCGTACCGCAAAACGGACGAAATGGACATCCTACAGTCGAAACGGGGGTCCTGTTGATCGGGAGGGGTGTGGCGTACCGCAAAACGGACGAAACGGACCTCCTACGGTCGAAACGGGGGTCCTGTTGATCGGGAGGGGTGTGGCGTACCGCAAAACGGACGAAACGGACCTCCTACGGTCGAAACGGGGGTCCTGTTCATCGGGAGGGGTGTGGCGTACCGCAAAACGGGACTCCACGGGATACTGTTCATCTCCACCGTCGACCTCCTGCAGCCTCCACGGGCTACCGTCGACCTCCTCCAGCCTCCCGGGCTCCTGTTCATCCAGCCTCCACCGCGCGCTACTCCACCGGCTACTGTTCAACCACCCCTCCACGGGCACCCCTCCACCGTCTACTGTTCATCCAGCCCTCCACACCACGGGGTCCTATTCAACCACCCCTCCACGGGCATCCCTCCACCGTCTACTGTTCATCCAGCCCTCCACACCACGGGGTCCTGTTTATCCAGAGGCAACGCCACCGCTCACTGTTCATCCAACCCCCCCCCCCAACGCTCACTGTTTATCCCAGAGGCAGCATCGATCGGCTTCAGTTAGCAGCAGTGGTGAAGGAATCGCTCGATCGGGTTCAGTTAACAGCCATCGATCAATCGCTCGGGTTCAGTAACGCGTAGCCTGCAGTGCAATCGCTCGGGTTCAGTTAGAGCCCAACGCCTCGCTCGGTTTCAGTTAGAGCCAACGCCTCGCACACACGCGCGTACGTGTACGAGAGAAACGCGCATCGCTCGGCCCCCGACCTCCCACCGTAACCGGGAACTCCCCGAAATTTTCCTCGCCCTCGCTTCTACCACGGTTTTTTCCGTCATGGACGGCCCAAAGAATGTCATGCAGTTGCGTCTCCGGCCTGCCCAGGATGAAAAGCCCATTTTCTGTCATGATTTTTGTCATAGAAGTAGGAGCCCACCACATCTATGATGATACCGGCTTTTGTCACAATTATCGTCATAGAAGTGTCATATGTATGACAGAAAAAAAATTCGTTCGGCCCAAAATGTCACGGATGTGTCTTTTTTTGTAGTGCAGGTGCTTGCCCCTCCTGCTGTGTTCTCAGTGCCAGATATTCTCAAATATTCCAGAAAAAATCATATTCCATTTTCAGGGCATTTGGAGAACTTTTATTTTCGGGGTATTTTTATATTGCACGGATAAATCAGAAAACAGACAGAAAAAATACTATTTTACTTTATTTCAACTAAATAACAGAAAGCAGAAAGAGGGTACAGAAGGTTGTGCCTTCTAGTTTCATCCATCTCATGCTCATCAAAAGGAATCCACTAACAAGGTTGATCAAGTCTTGTTAACAAACTCATTCCGAATAACATGGAACCGGAGAAATTTTGAATAATACTATGTTACCTCAACGGGGATATGCACATCCCCAATAATAAGAATATCATATTTCTTCTTGACAGTAGGAAGAGGAAATTCAAAACCTCCGAATATAATCAATGGAATTTTTCCAACAGAGTTGATACTATGAACTTGAGGTTGTTTCCTCGGAAAGTGTACCGTGTGCTCATTACCATTAACATGAAAAGTGACATTGCCTTTGTTGCAATCAATAACAGCCCCTGCAGTATTCAAAAAAGGTCTTCCAAGAATAATAGACATACTATCGTCCTCGGGAATATCAAGAATAACAAAGTCCGTTAAAATAGTAACGTTTGCAACCACAACAGGCACATCCTCACAAATACCGACAGGTATAGCAGTTGATTTATCAGCCATTTGCAAAGATATTCAGTAGATGTCAACTTATTCAAATCAAGTCTACGATATAAAGAGAGAGGCATAACACTAACACCGGCTCCAAGATCACATAAAGCAGTTTTAACATAGTTTCTTTTAATGGAGCATGGTATAGTTGGTACTCCTGGATCTCCAAGTTTCTTTGGTATTCCACCCTTAAAAGTATAATTAGCAAGCATGGTGGAAATCTCAGCTTCCGGTATCTTTCTTTTATTAGTAACAATATCTTTCATATACTTAGCATAAGGATTCATTTTGAGCATATCAGTTAATCGCATACGCAAAAAGATAGGTCTAATCATTTCAGCAAAGCGCTCAAAATCCTCATCATCCTTTTTCTTGGATGGTTTGGGAGGAAAAGTATGGGTTTCTGAACCCATGGTTCTCTTTCTTTACCATGTTTCCTAGCAACAAAGTCTCTCTTATCATAACGTTGATTCTTTGATTGTGCGTTATCAAGATCAACAACAGGTTCAATTTCTACATCATTATCATTACTAGGTTGAGCATCACCATGAACATCATCATTAGCATTTTCATTAGGTTCATGTTCATTACCAGATTGTGTTTCAGCATTAGAAATAGAAATATCATTTGGATTCTCAGGTGGTTCAGCAATAGGTTCACTAGAAGCATGCAAAGTCCTATCATTTTTCTTTTTCTTCTTTTTAGAAGAGCTAGGTGCATCTATATTATTTCTCTGAGAATCTTGCGCAATTCTCTTAGGGTGGCCTTCAGGATACAAAGGTTCCTGAGTCATTTTACTAGTTTTAGTAGCCGCTAACAGCATAATCATTTTTCTTACTATTCAATTCATTGAGCAAATCATTTTGAGCGTTAAGTACTTGTTCTACTTGAGTGGTAACCATAGAAGCATGTTTAGTAATGAGTTTAAGTTCACCTTTAACTCTAGACATATAATCACCCAAGTGTTCAAGCGTATCGGAATTGTATTTCAATTGTCTACCAAAATAAGCATTGAAGTTTTCTTGTTTGACAATAAAATTATCAAACTCTTCTAAGCATTGTCTAGCAGACTTATAGTGAGGAATATCACCTTCATCAAATCTATAGAGAGAATTTACCTTTACTACATGTGTCGGGTTATCAAGACCATGAGTTTCTTCAATAGGTAATGGATTAAGATCATATGTTTCTTCAACAGGCGGTAGATTTAGGCCATGTATTTCTTCAATAGGAGGTAAATTCTTAACATCCTCAGCTTTAATACCTTTTTCTTTCATAGATTTCTTTGCCTCTTGCATATCTTCAGGACTGAGAAATAGAACACCCCTTTTCTTCGGAGTTGGTTTAGGAATAGGCTCAGGAATTGGCTCAGGAGCTGGCTCAGGAAGTGTCCAATTATTTTCATTTGTCAACATATTATTCAATATAATTTCAGCTTGATCAATAGTTCTTTCCCTGAAAACAGAACCAGCACAACTATCCAGGTAATCTCTGGAAGCATCGGTTAGTCCATTATAAAAGATATCAAGTATTTCATTTTTCTTGAGAGGATGATCAGGCAAAGCATTAAGTAACTTGAGAAGCCTCCCCCAAGCTTGTGGGAGACTATCTTCTTCAATTTGCGCAAAATTACATATTTCCCTCAAAGCAGCTTGTTTCTTATGAGCAGGGAAATATTTAGCAGAGAAGTAATAAACCATATCCTGGGGACTACGCACACAACCAGGATCAAGAGAATTAAACCATATCTTAGCATCACCCTTTAATGAGAACGGAAATAGGATATATAGGTAGTGAGATTTCTCATCATTAGTGAACAGGGTTGCTATATCATTTAATTTAGTAAGATGTGCCACAACAGTTTCAGATTCATAGCCATGAAAAGGATCAGATTCAACCAAAGTAATTATATCAGGATCAACAGAGAATTCATAATCCTTATCAGTAACACAGATAGGTGAAGTAGCAAAAGCAGGGTCAGGTTTCATTCTAGCATTAAGAGATTGCTGCTTCCATTTAGCTAATAACCTCTTGAGCTCGTATCTATCTTTGCAAGCTAAAATAGCTAAAGCAGCTTCTTTTTCAAAAACATAACCCTCAGGAATAACAGGCAAGTCTTCATCATCACTTTCATCAATATAATCAGTTTCAATAATTTCTTTCTCTCTAACCCTAGCAATTTGTTCATCAAGAAATTCACAAAGTGGCACAGTAGTATCAAGCATAGAAGTAGTTTCATCATAAGTATCATGCATAGCAGAAGTGGCATCATCAATAATATGCGACATATCAGAACGAATAGCAGAAGCAGGTTTAGGTGTCGCAAGCTTACTCAAAACAGAAGGTGAATCAAGTGCAGAGCTAGATGGCAGTTCCTTACCTCCCCTCGTAGTTGAGGGATAGATTTTTGTTTTCTCGTCTTTCAAGTTCTTCATAGTGACCAGCAGATATAAATCCCAAGTGACTCAAAGAATAGAGCTATGCTCCCCGGCAACGGCGCCAGAAAATAATCTTAATAACCCACAAGTATAGGGGATCGCAACAGTTTTCGAGGGTAGAGTATTCAACCCAAATTTATTGATTCGACACAAGGGGAGCCAAAGAATATTCTCAAGTATTAGCAGTTGAGTTGTCAATTCAACCACACCTGGATAACCTAGTATCTGCAGCAAAGTATTTAGTAGCAAAGTGGTATGATAGTAGTGGTAACGGTAGCAAAAGTAACAGTAGCAAAAGTAATATTTTTGGTGTTTTGTAGTGATTGTAACAGTAACAACGGAAAAGTAAATAAGCGAAGAACAATATATGAAAAGCTCGTAGGCATTGGATCGGTGATGGAGAATTATGCCGGATGGGGTTCATCATGTAACAACCATAACATAGGGTGACACCGAACTAGCTCCAATTCATCAATGTAATGTAGGCATGTATTCCGAATATAGTCATACGTGCTTATGGAAAAGAACTTGCATGACATATTTTGTCCTACCCTCCCGTGGCAGCGGGGTCCTAATGGAAACTAAGGGGTATTAAGGCCTCCTTTTAATAGAGTACCGGAACAAAGCATTAACACATAGTGAATACATGAACTCCTCAAACTATGGTCATCACCGGGAGTGGTCCCGATTATTGTCACTTCGGGGTTGCCGGATCATAACACATAGTAGGTGACTATAGACTTGCAAGATAGGATCAAGAACTCACATATATTCATGAAAACATAATAGGTTCAGATCTGAAATCATGGCACTCGGGCCCTAGTGACAAGCATTAAGCATAGCAAAGTCATAGCAACATCAATCTCAGAACATAGTGGATACTAGGGATCAAACCCTAACAAAACTAACTCGATTACATGATAGATCTCATCCAACCCATCACCGTCAAGCAAGCCTATGATGGAATTACTCACGCACGGCGGTGAGCATCATGAAATTGGTGATGGAGGATGGTTGATGATGACGACGGCGACGAATCCCCCTCTCCGGAGCCCCGAACGGACTCCAGATCAGCCCTCCCGAGAGGTTTTAGGGCTTGGCGGCGGCTCCGTATCGTAAAACGCGATGAATCCTTCTCTCTGATTTTTTCCTCCCCAAAAGTGAATATATGGAGATGGAGTTGAGGTCGGTGGAGCGTCAGGGGGCCCACGAGGTAGGGGGCGCACCCTAGGGGGGTAGGCGCGCCCCCCACCCTCGTGGACAGGGTGTGGGCCCCCTGACGTGGATTTTTCTTCCAGTATTTTTCTTATTTTCCAAATAGATGTTCCGTGGAGTTTCAGGTCATTCCGAGAACCTTTGTTTCTGCACATAAATAACACCATGGAAAGTCTGCTGAAAACAGAGTCAGTCCGGGTTAGTTCCATTCAAATCATGCAAGTTAGAGTCCAAAACAAGGGCAAAAGTGTTTGGAAAAGTAGATACGATGGAGACGTATCATGAGCCACTTTGGAAAGACGGTCAACGACTACGAAGATAGCATTTTTCCCTTTCTTGGTCCTGGGAAAGCCGGTGATGAAGTCCATACCAACTTTATCCCATTTCCACTCAGGAATGGCTAAAGGCTGAAGGGTGCCAGCAGGCCTTTGATGCTCTGCCTTAACGCGACGACAAACATCGCAGTTAGCAATGAGCTGAGCAATTTCTCTCTTCATCCTAGTCCACCAGAACCTCTGGCGTAGGTCCTAATACATCTTAGTACTACCGGGATGAATCGTGAAAGGAGATTCATGAGCCTCCTTAAGGATCAGTTGCCGAAGATGTTGATTCTTGGGAACTAAACAACACCTCGATCATCCATAGAGAAACTACCAGCAATACCCTTGGCAATGTTTCTCTTGATCCGGGTAATCCCCGTATCATGCTTCTGGGCTTCTATGATATGATCCACAAGAGTAGGCTTCGCAACCAAGGTAGAGAGGAATCCTTGAGGAGCAATGTGAAGGGTAAGCTTACAGAACTCCTCATGGAGAAGTGGTTGGCCCTGCTGCAACATAAGATTGTTGCAATAGGACTTACGACTTAGCGCATCAGCCATGACATTGCCCTTGCCTGGGGTGTAGGTAATCCCTAAGTCGTAATCTGAGATCAACTCCAACCAACGTCTTTGCCTATGGTTCAAATCTGGTTGGGTGAATATATACTTGAGACTCTGGTGATCGGTGTAAATCTCGCAACGTTTACCAAGAAGGTAATGTCGCCATGTCTTAAGTGCATAGACTACGGCTCTGATACCAAAGCTGTCAGGACCCCAATTCTAAGTCACACCGATCTAGCATGTAACACCTCATATCACTTTGCGGCCTCACGCATGGTATTCCCATGGGTGTCACCTTACCATGGCCCGGGACCGTTTGCGCCTTTTGGTTCACGTATATGATAGTGTCGCTAGCATCCATATGACAGAGAACCCGGGCCGACATGACTAGTCGTGAACCCAAAGTGGCACTAACTTACGGGGACAGGCATACATGAAACAACATCGAGCATGTCAGTCAGCAGCGTGTGAATCCGGGCTGTAGCAACTGGGCTAATAGGACTCCGGGAACCCGGGCTGTAGCAGGCTAGGAAGGACTCCGGATGTCACCGCGTGACATTTCCCCGAAGGGACAGACATAGGAATGAAGTGAATCACATGCCGGCTAGTATAAGTGTTCCGGAGTAGTAGTGCTGGGCTAGCAGGACTCCGGTAAACCGGGCTGTAGCGGACTACCATGGCTCGGTGGAAGCACTAGACTACATTTCCCCATAAGAGAGGCTACCAAGGATAGACAACTAGGTTGTCGAATCCCACACATAGAAATACACGTTACACGTACGCATAACATGCAAGTATGTGTTGTACAACATGGCATCACAACATAACACAAACTCATATAGATAAAGGCCCAGAAGAGCCACATAGCAGTTATTACAAGCAGGGGTCACATGACCCATCATTCAGAGCATACAAGCAACGGGAGCATACATGTCTGAGTACAGACAACTACAAAAGGAAAAGCTGAGAAGCCTGACTATCTACAAGACCCTCCCAAGGGTACAAGACCGTAGCTGAGATAACAAGCTAGTCATCGAAATCCATGCAGAACTACTACTGAGACAGGAGTTGTCACATCCCTAGATCTAGTATGACCTAGGCTAGCCTTCATGTTTGCATCATGTTTAAATTTCATTTAAATTTGAAATGGGGATTTGTGAAACCCTCAGAAATCATTTCTGGAAATGACCAGATAAAAATTGCTCCAAAAAGGTCCAAGAAAATGTTCATGTTGCTCTCTGAAAATATTGGTCAGTGGTAAAAATCAAACCAATATTTTTAGGAGCTCACGAATATTTATTTTGGCCATTTGGAATTAATCCAATATTTATTTGCATTGGATATATATATGTTATATATTTTATATATGTCCAAAAATTCTGAATTTTGGTGAGGGGCTTTGGAATAACCCCTTAGGTCCCTGCAAAAATTGTCAGAAGAAAATAAAATGATTTAGTATTATTACTAAGTCAAAACAAATGTCAGAAAAATTCAATCTACCCATCTGTACCAGTTTCATGCATGACAAACCAACTTATACCTGCTGTATAAGTGAAAACACATAAATGGCATTTATAAAGACTTAACTTGGACTTGCATTTGAATTCTTGGTTCAAATGGACTTCATCCAAATGAATGCTAGTTGCATTAGCTCACATCACATACTCATGCCATGTTCATACATCATATTGTTGCATATGCTTGTGTTTTGATTGTCGACACCATTCCTTCTCGATAGGTCCTGCTCCGGAGAGTGTTCCAGAGTACCTGTCTGAGAAGCAGCGCCCCTCTGTTGATCTATCAGGCAAGCAAAACCCCCTTGTTCATTCCGATACAACCCCACTCTCTCGCTCTTGCTCTCTTTTATTGCATTAGGACAACAACGATTCAACTGCTACCTTATGCTGCGGTAGTTGAACCCAGTCCTCTGCATGACCTGTCATTGCCACAGTAAATAGTTGAAACCCACTAGCATGTGTAGGAGTTGATTGAGCCATGTTGTGTTCCTACCATGCCATGCCTGCTATTGCTTAGAGTTGTGACAGGTCTGATTCATTGGGAATGGATTGGAGTGTTATGATATGTTCTGATGCTGAGAGTTAAGTGTGTGAACACGATTTGGTAAAGGTAGTGGTGAGAGGCCGTGTAGGAGTACATGGTGGGTTGTCTCACTAGAACCGTCCTTAAGCACTGAGTTCTGTGTATGTTGTCCAATGACTAGCTACTACCACACATTAGGTTCCGGTAACTTGACCCCTCTCGACTTATTAACCAACTTGATCTCTGTCCAGGAGTTGCAACTAGTTTCTGGTGTTTGTAGGTAGTGCTATTTTTCTACCAAGTGGCACCCGGCAGGGTGGGCTTGGGACAGACTAGGCACAAGTGGCACGGTGTACCAAGTGGCACCCGGATGGTGGGCACAGGTGATACGGTTGCACGCGGTATGAGAAATTCACCTAGTTTAAATGTTGGTCAAAGTTGTTTAAATGTTGAAAAAAAAGAGAAGAAGTGACCAACATTTAAATATGTTGAAAAAAAGGAGAAGAAATGAGGAATTCAGAAACTTTTGATCAATGAAATGCAGCTCTCTGCTCTGCCTTTCTCTCAAAAAAAGGTTGCTCTTGGGCCAAATTCAGAGCGTAGAGCCAAGTGCAGGCTAGACTAATGGGCCAACTGCATACAATTAGGCCCATTCGGGGGTTCTCTTGCGTGTTTTTCTGTTTTCTGTTCTGATTTAGGCAGTAAATCATAATGCTGAAACTTTTTGTGGAAGCTACTTGAATCATTCCAGAGCCAAACAATTAAGGTTAGAAATTTTTTGGAGATGTTAAATATTTAATAGCAATTTAATTAATCCAATTCAAATACACCGTGATTTAAATCAAAGACCAAAATGTCATGGAAAATGTGCCTCAGCTCTGGTAGAGGTTTACACCTAGTGCCAAAATAAATGAACATTTTTTAAGGGCATTACATTGAGAAAAAAATAATTTGTCTAAAAAAATGAAGGGTGGAAAATGCACAAAAAATTGGTGCGGCTGGGGACTCGAACCCAGGACTGCGTGGGTTTGTGGTGTTTAGGGCTACGCTGGTAACCGCTAGGACAGATGGCAAGACTTTGACATGGGTAGGGAAGGAAGGTATACATAGTGAGACTGTGAAATTTGTCAAAAAAATAGTGAGACCGTGAATGTTTGCACACGCGTGAGAGTAGTTTTCCTTTGTTTTGCACTGAAATTTTGAAGGGTTGGAAGGTTGAAAACGTATGTTTGCACTGCCACATGATTTTGGTTAGAGTGGCACTTGGTTTAGGGTTAGAGTGGCACTTGGTTTAGGATTTAAAGGGAATAAATTTGCATGTTAGTTCATGACTTATTTTTTTGAATGAAACAGAGGGCTTATCACCCCCTCCGATTTTCATTAATGAAAACCACAAGTTCTCGAACTTCATGACTTGGTTTAGGTAAGAAATGATATGTTTGGGCACGGACATTTTTTAACACACATAATAAACCCTAATAACTTACATAAGATGCAACACACCGTACCATTACAATAATAAGTTCACGGACACATGACGAAACATGACACGACACGACATGACATAGAAAAGCAACAAAATAAAAAACGAAACATGACGAGCTTGACACCGGGCTTGAACATCTTCATCTTGATCTCCTTCTTCCACCTTGGCCGCGCGCGCCCCTTCAACACCGTCTTCATCTTCACACCTCCTCCTCCTCGTCGTAGGGAAGGGAGTGCATCTGGCCTGGAGTGGGGAAGATGCTCTTGTAGTTGGTGTAGATGTTGTACACGGTGAAGAAGAAGCCATCTAGCTAATAACTATGGACCCGAAGGTCTGAGGTAAACTACTCACACTTCATCGGAGAGGCTATGGTGTTGATGTAGAAGCCCTCCGTGATCGATGCCCCCTCCGGCGGAGCTCCGGAACAGGCCCCAAGATGGGATCTCACGGGTATAGAAGGTTGCGGCGGTGGAATTTGGTTTTTCTGGCTCCGTATCTGGTAGTTTGGGGGTACGTAGGTATATATAGGAGGAAGAAGTACGTTGGTGGAGCAACGTGGGGCCCACGAGGGTGGAGGACGCGCCCTGGGGGGGTAGGCGCGCCCCCTACCTCGTGCCCTCCTGGTTGATGTCTTGACGTAGGGTCCAAGTCCTCTGGATCACGTTCGTTCCGAAAATCACGTTCCTGAAGGTTTCATTCCGTTTGGACTCCGTTTGATATTCTTTTTCTGCGAAACTCTGAAATAGGCAAAAAAAGCAGCAATTCTGGGCTGGGCCTCCGGTTAATAGGTTAGTCCCAAAAATAATATAAAAGTTTATAATAAATCCCAATAATGTCCAAAACAGAATATAATATAGCATGGAACAATCAAAAATTATAGATATGTTGGAGACGTATCAAGCATCCCCAAGCTTAATTCTTGCTCGTCCTCGAGTAGGTAAATGATAAAAACAGAATTTTTGATGTGGAATGCTACTTGGCATAATTTCAATGTAATTCTTCTTAATTGTGGTATGAATATTTAGATCCAAAAGATTCAAGATAAAAGTTCAATATTGACATAAAAATAATAATACTTCAAGCATACTAACTAAGCAATTATGTCCTCTCAAAATAACATGGCCATAGAAAGTTCATCCCTACAAAATCATATAGTTTAGTCATGCTCCATTTTCGTCACACAAGAATGCTCTCATCATGCACAACCCCGATGACAAGCCAAGCAATTGTTTCATACTTAAGTAATCTCAAACTTTTTCAATCTTCACGCAATACATGAGCGTGAGCCATGGATATAGCACTATGGGTGGAATAGAATATAATGATGGGGGTTATGTGGAGAAGACAAAAAAGGGAGAAAGTCTCACATCAACGAGGCTAATCAATGAGCTATGGAGATGCCCATCAATTGATGTTAATGCAAGGAGTAGGGATTGCCAAGCAACGGATGCACTAGAGCTATAAATATCTGAAAGCTCAACAAAAGAAACTAAGTGGGTGTGCATCCAACTTGCTTGCTCACGAAGACCTAGGGCATTTGAGGAAGCCCATTGTTGGAATATACAAGCCAAGTTCTATAATGAAAAGTTCCCACTAGTATATGAAAGTGACAAAACAAGAGACTCTCTATCATGAAGATTATGGTGCTACTTTGAAGCACAAGTGTGGTCAAAAGGATAGTAACATTGTCCCTTCTCTCTTTTTCTCTCATTTTTTGGGCCTTCTCTTTTTTTATGGCCTTTCTCTTTTTTTCCCTCACTTGGGACAATGCTCTAGAAAATGATGATCATCACACTTCTATTTATTTACAACTCAATGATTACAACTCGATACTGGAACAAAGTATGACTCTATATGAATGCATCCGGCAGTGTACCGGGATATGCAATGAACCAAGAGTGACATGTATGAAAGAATTATGAATGGTGGCATTGCCACAAATACTATGTCAACTACATGATCATGCAAAGCAATATGACAATGATGAACGTGTCATGATAAACGGAACGGTGGAAAGTTGCATGGCAATATATCTCGGAATGGCTATGGAAATGCCATAATAGGCAGGTATGGTGGCTGTTTTGAGGAAGATATAAGGAGGTTTATATGTGAAAGAGCATATCATATCACGGGGTTTGGATGCACCGGCGAAGTTTGCACCAACTCTCAATATGAGAAAGGGCAATGCACGGTACCGAAGAGGCTAGCAATGATGGAAAGGTGAGAGTGCGTATAATCCATGGACTCAACATTAGTCATAAAGAACTCACATACTTATTGCAAAAATCTACAAGTCATCAAAAACCAAGCATTACGCGCATGCTCCTAGGGGGATAGATTGGTAGGAAAAGACCATCGCTCGTCCCCGACCGCCACTCATAAGGAGGACAATCAAAGAACACCTCATGTTTCAAATTTGTTACACAACGTTTACCATACGTGCATGCTACGGGATTTGCAAACTTCAACACAAGTATTTCTCAAATTCACAACTACTCAACTAGCACAACTTTGATATCACTACCTCCATGTCTCAAAACAATCATCAAGCATCAAACTTCTCTTAGTATTCAACACACTCATAAGAAAGTTTTTACTCGTCTTGAATACCTAGCATATTAGGATTATTTAAGCAAATTACCATGCTGTTTTAAGACTCTCAAAATAATATAATTGAAGCATGAGAGAATAATAGTTTCTCTAAAATAAAACCACCACCATGCTCTAAAAGATATAAGTGAAGTACTAGAGCAAAAACTATATAACTCAAAAGATATAAGTGAAGCACATAGAGTATTCTAATAATTTCCGGATCATGTGTGTCTCTCTCAAAAGGTGTGTACAGCAAGGATGATTGTGGTAAACTAAAAAGCAAAGACTCAAATCATACAGGACGCTCCAAGCAAAACACATATCATGTGGTGAATAAAAATATAGCTCCAAGTAAAGTTACCGATGGAAGTAGACGAAAGAGGGGATGCCTTCCGGGGCATCCCCAAGCTTTGGCTTTTTGGTGTCCTTAGATTATCTTGGGGTGCCATGGGCATCCCCAAGCTTAGGCTCTTGCCACTCCTTGTTCCATAATCCATCAAATCTTTTACCCAAAACTTGAAAACTTCACAACACAAAACTTAACAGAAAATCTCGTGAGCTCTGTTAGCGAAAGAAAACAAAATACCACTTCAAGGTACTGTAATGAACTCATTTTTTATTTATATTGGTGTTAAACCTACTGTATTACAACTTCTCTATGGTTTATAAACTATTTTACTAGCCATAGATTCATCAAAATAAGCAAACAACACCCGAAAAACAGAATCTGTAAAAAACAGAACAGTCTGTAGTAATCTGTAACCAACGCAAAGTTCTGGAACTCCAAAAATTCAGCCAAAAAAGTACGACCTAGACAATTTGTTTATTGATCAGCAGAAATTGGAATGAATATTTTGTCACGTTCTGGTGATTTTTAAGAATTATTTTCGTGAACAGAAAGTTTCTGAAATTTACAGGAAGATCAAATAACTATCATCCAAGAAGATCCTATAGGTTTAACTTGGCACAAACACTAATTAAAACATAAAAACAAGTCTAACCAGAGGCTAGATCAAATATTTATTCCTAAACAGAAGCAAAAAGCAAAAAAGACTAAAAAATAAAATTGGGTTGCCTCCCAACAAGCGCTATCGTTTAACGCCCCTAGCTAGGCATAAAATCAAGGATAGAACTAGGTACTGCCATAATAATAAGATAGATCATTAAAACTCATTTCATACTCTCTACGTTCGGCTTCTTTGTGGCAAGCAAAAGTAATCAAAAGGACTAAATTTAATGGGACAAAAATCCCCAAGATCAACTTTAGGAGGTATAGGTTCCTCCATTGGCCCTTCATATTGCACAACCAATTCATCATTATAAGCATTCTTTTGACAAAACTTGGTGAGCCTATATTCAAGAGAATATCCTAGCTCATTATTTCAAATAGCAAAATCATCATTAAGTTCAGAAATTCTATCAACTAGAATATTGGTAGGAACCTTTTTTCTAAGATTTTCATTAAAAGCAACATAATCTAGAGATTGAAAACGCATTATTTCCTCTTGATCAAATAAGATAGTTTCTATGGGAGGATGTCCAGCGTCCACCCTATAATGTGCAAAGATTTCTTTGGCCTCTTTTATAATAAATCGGAACTCATGAGCCAAAAAGATAGTAGCGGCATGCTTAACAGAAGAGTGCTCAATGTTAGAAAATTCTAGGAAAATCCTCTGTATGCAAGGATGCATGTGCATAAATTGTTTTTCAAGTTCAACTACAAGCATGGCAATAGCGTCCGCAAGACTACTAGTTCTATGAAGAATAGAACTACCCATATAAGGCGAAGTAACGGCACAAGTAAAGAAATCTTGGATAACTCCTTTTCCAATAATGTTACCACTACCAATTCAGAATTTTTTTGTATGTAAGTAGGGGATTCTTTAGCAGGAGCATCAGAATTTTCCATGATATTATTATTATCCTTATCGACAATAATTTCCCCAATTTCAGACATAACGGCAGAAAGTGCACGGAGCAAAAAGAAAGAGGGAGACAAAAGGGAAAAGAGAGAGGGCGAATAAAACGGCAAGGGTGAAGTGGGGGAGGGGAAAATGAGAGGCAAATGGCAAATAATGTAATGCGGGAGATAAGGGTTTGTGATGGGTACTTGGTATGTTGACTTTTGCGTAGACTCCCCGGCAACGGCGCCAGAAATCCTTCTTGCTACCTCTTGAGCACTGCGTTGGTTTTCCCTTGAAGAGGAAAGGGTGATGCAGCAAAGTAGCGTAAGTATTTCCCTCAGTTTTTGAGAACCAAGGTAACAATCCAGTAGGAGGCCACGCGCAAGTCCCTCGCACCTACACAAACAAATAAATCCTCGCAACCAACGGAATAAAGGGGTTGTCAATCCCTTCACGGTCACTTACGAGAGTGAGATGTGATAGATATGATAGGATAAAAGGTAATAAAAATAGCTAAGTGTTGGAAGATTAATATGATAGAAAATAGACCCGGGGGCCATAGGTTTCACTAGTGGCTTCTCTCAAGAGCATAAGTATTACGGTGGGTGAACAAATTACTGTTGAGCAATTGACAGAATTGAGCATAGTTATGAGAATATCTAGGTATGATCATGTATATAGGCATCACGTCCGAGACAAGTAGACCGACTCCTGCCTGCATCTACTACTATTACTCCACACATCGACCGCTATCCAGCATGCATCTAGAGTATTAAGTTCATAAGAACAGAGTAATGCTTTAAGCAAGATGACATGATATAGAGGGATAAACTCATGCAATATGATATAAAACCCATCTTGTTATCCTCGATGGCAACAATACTATACGTGCCTTGCTGCCCCTACTGTCACTGGGAAAGGACACCGCAAGATTGAACCCAAAGCTAAGCACTTCTCCCATTGCAAGAAAGATCAATCTAGTAGGCCAAACCAAACTGATAATTCGAAGGGACTTGCAAAGATAACAAATCATACATAAAAGAATTCAGAGAAGATTCAAATATTGTTCATAGATAAACTTGATCATAAACCCACAATTCATCGGTCTCAATAAACACACCGCAAAAGAAGATTACATCGAATAGATCTCCACAAGAGAGGGGGAGAACATTGTATTGAGATCCAAAAAGAGAGAAGAAGCCATCTAGCTAATAACTATGGACCCGATGGTCTGAGGTAAACTACTCACACTTCATCGGAGAGGCTATGGTGTTGATGTAGAAGCCCTCCGTGATCGATGCCCCCTCCGGCGGAGCTCCGGAACAGGCCCCAAGATGGGATCTCACGGGTACAGAAGGTTGCGGCGGTGGAATTAGGTTTTTTTTTGGCTCCGTATCTGGTAGTTTGGGGGTACGTAGGTATATATAGGAGGAAGAAGTACGTCGGTGGAGCAACGTGGGCCCCACGAGGGTTGAGGGCGCGCCCCCCTACCTCGTGCCCTCCTGGTTGATGTCTTGACGTAGGGTCCAAGTCCTCTGGATCACGTTCGTTCCGAAAATCACGTTCCCGAAGGTTTCATTCCGTTTGGACTCCGTTTGATATTCTTTTTCTGCGAAACTCTGAAATAGGCAAAAAACAGCAATTCTGGGTTGGGCCTCCGGTTAATAGGTTAGTCCCAAAAATAATATAGAAGTGTATAATAAAGCCCAATAATGTCCAAAACAGAATATAATATAGCATGGAATAATCAAAAATTATAGATACGTTGGAGACGTATCATGATGCCTATATACATGATCATACCTAGATATTCTCATAACTATGCTCAATTCTATCAATTGCTCAACAGTAATTTGTTCACCCACCGTAATACTTATGCTCTCGAGAGAAGCCACTAGTGAAACCTATGGCCCCCGGGTCTATTCTCCATCATATTAATCTTCCAACACTGTTATTTTTATTGCCTTTTATTTTACTTTGCATCTTTATTATAAAAATACCAAAAATATTATCTTATCATATCTATCAGATCTCACTTTCGTAAGTGACCGTCAAGGGATTGACAACCCCTTTATTGCGTTGGTTGCGAGTTTTTTATTTGTTTGTGTAGGTGCGAGGGACTTTGGCGTGGCCTCCTACTAGATTGATACCTTGGTTCTCAAAAACTGAGGGAAATACTTAAGCTACTTTACTGCATCACCCTTTCCTCTTCAAGGGAAAACCAACGCAGTGCTCAAGAGATAGCAAGAAGAATTTCTGGCGCCGTTGCCGGGGAGTCTACGCAAAAGTCAACATACCAAGTACCCATCACAAACTCTTATCTCCTGCATTACATTATTTGCCATTTGCCTCTCGTTTTCCTCTCCCCCACTTCACCCTTGCCGTTTTATTCGCCCTCTCTTTTCCGTTCGCCTCTTTTTTTTCCGCTCGTTTCTTGTTTGCTCGTGTGTTGGATTGCTTGTTTGTCACGATGGCTCTACCTAGATTTGGTGATCTTCACCTTAAAAGGTTAGAAGAGATCGAAAGTAACGTCAGGAGTTTTATGACTTTACAATTTGAGCATAATAATTTCTTTAGGAACGAGCTTAAGGAACATAAAGGCTTTATGGGTTACATGAATAAAGAGCTCGACGATATGTCCAAGGAATTTTATGGGTTGAAATATCAGATTGCTCATCTCGAGAAATTAATTGCTGAAATTTCGGATAAGCAGGCTACCTTAGTTAATAAGATGGCCGCCAAACCGGATTTTTTTTCTGAAAATAAAGATGAAGATCTAAAAGTTATTGATGTGTCTCCTATTAAATATTTGTTTTGCAATATGAATCTTGATGGTCTCTTGGTTTGTCACTTTCATATACTAGTGGGAATTTTTCATTATAGAACTTGGCTTGTATATTCCAACAATTGGCTTCCTCAAATGCCCTAGGTCTTCGTGAGCAAGCAAGTTGGATGCACACCCACTTAGTTTCTTTTGTTGAGCTTTCATGCATTTATAGCTCTAGTGCATCCGTTGCATGGCAATCCCTACTCCTTGCATCAACATCAATCGATGGGCATCTCCATAGCCCGTTGATTAGCCGTGTTGATGTGAGACTATCCCCTTTTGTCTTCTCCACATAACCCCCATCATTATCTATTCCACCCATAGTGCTATATCCATGGCTCACGCTCATGTATTGCGTGAAGGTTGAAAAAGTTTGGGATTACTAAAGTATGAAACAATTGCTTGGCTTGTCATCGGGGTTTTGCATGATGAGAGCATTCTTGTGTGATGGAAATGGAGCATGACTAAACCATATGATTTTGTAGGGATGAACTTTCTTTGGCCATGTTATTTTGAGAAGACATAATTGCTTAGTTAGTATGGTTGAAGTTTATTACTTTTATGTCAATATTAAACTTTTATCTTGAATCTTTCGGATCTGAATATTCATACCACAATTAAGAGGGTTACATTAAAAAATTATGCCAATTAGCATTCCGCATCAAAAATTCTGTTTTTATCATTTACCTACTCGAGGACGAGAAGGAATTAAGCTTGGGGATGCTTGATACGTCTCCAGCGTATCTATAATTTTTGATTGCTTCATGCTATATTATGTTCTGTTTTGGATGATTAATGGGCTTTGTTATACACTTTTATATTATTTTTTGGGACTAACCTATTAACCGGAGGCCCAGCCCAAATTGCTATTTTTTTGCCTATTTCAGTGTTGCGCAGAAAAAGAATATCAAACGGAGTCCAAACGGAATGAAACCTTCGGGAACGTGATTTTCGGAACAAACGTGATCCAGAGGACTTGGACCCTACATCAAGAAAGCAACTAGGAGGGCACGAGGTAGGGGGCGCGCCTCCCCCCCCCCCCCCGGCGCGCCCTCCATCCTCGTGGGGCCCATGTTGCTCCGCCGACGTACTTCTTCCTCCTATATATACCTACGTACCCCAAACCAACAGAAGCATCCACGAAAACCTAATTCCACCGCCGCAACCTTCTGTACCCGTGAGATCCCATCTTGGGGCCTTTTCCGGCGTCCTGCCGGAGGGGGCATTGATCACGGAGGGCTTCTACATCAACACCATAGCCTCTCCGATGATGTGTGAGTAGTTTACCTCAGGCCTTCGGGTCCATAGTTATTAGCTAGATGGCTTCTTCTCTCTTTTTGGATCTCAATACAAAGTTCTCCACGATTCTCGTGGAGATCTATTCGATGTAATCTTCTTTTGTGGTGTGTTTGTTGAGACCGATGAATTGTGGGTTTATGATCAAGTTTATCTATGAACAGTATTTGAATCTCCTCTTAATTCTTTTATGTATGATTGGTTATCTTTGCAAGTCTCTTCGAATTATCAGCTTGGTTTGGCCTACTAGATTGATCTTTCTTGCAATGGGAGAAGTGCTTAGCTTTGGGTTCAATATTGCGGTGTCCTTTCCAAGTGACAGCAGGGGAAGCAAGGCACGTATTGTATTGTTCCCATCGAGGATAACAAGATGGGGTTTATATCATATTGCATGAGTTTATCCCTCTACATCATGTCATCTTACTTAAAGTGTTACTCTGTTCTTTTGAACTTAATACTCTAGATGCATGCTGGATAGCGGTCGATGTGTGGAGTAATAGTAGTAGATGCAGGCAGGAGTCGGTCTACTTGTCGCGGACGTGATGCCTATATACATGATCATACCTAGATATTCTCATAACTATGCTCAATTCTATCAATTGCTCAACAGTAATTTGTTCACCCACCGTAATACTTATGCTCTCGAGAGAAGCCACTAGTGAAATCTATGGCCCCCGGGTCTATTCTCCATCATATTAATCTTCCAACACTTAGTTATTTTTATTGCCTTTTATTTTACTTTGCATCTTTATTATGAAAATACCAAAAATATTATCTTATCATATCTATCAGATCTCACTTTCGTAAGTGACCGTGAAGGGATTGACAACCCCTTTATTGCGTTGGTTGCGAGGTTTTTATTTGTTTGTGTAGGTGCGACGGACTTGGGCGTGGCCTCCTACTGGATTGATACCTTGGTTCTCAAAAACTGAGGGAAATACTTACGCTACTTTACTGCATCACCCTTTCCTCTTCAAGGGAAAACCAACGCAGTGCCCAAGAGGTAGCAATAGCCCACACACGGAGCTCCCTCTCCACAAGCACGCCCGGTGGGTAGCGCGGCTCCGGCATGACAGGCGGACGGTTGAAGGTCGGCCTGTTGAACTGCATCTTCACTTGGTCTCGCTTGGGGAGGGCTCGGTTGCTTGGGTGTTTGAAGTTGGAGAGAATGGATCGGATCTGGCTTGTGGGTGGGAGAGGAAGAGAGGCACCCCATTTATAGGCCTGTGGGTGGGAGAGGAAGAGAGAGCGGATGAGAACGGTGCGTGTGTGAATCCGGACGCGTGTGTGTATCCGTTACGTTTTGCACTCTTAAATTTTTGCACGAAAACGATGCATGGGGCGCGTGCGTGCATCTGAATCACTGCATAGCTCTTTGACCGGGCGGTGCATCTGACTCGCTGCCCTGAACCACCTAACTCGCCTCGCTAGCCTAGCTCGCCTAGCGCGCCTCGCTCGCCTCGCTAGCATGCATGCACGTCGCCGCCTCCCGCACATGCAAACCCACGTCGCCGCCTCCCATGCATGCAAGGCCTGGAAAGGCTGAGACGGGCTATTTACTATGGTCTCAGGCCCAGACAACGAGACGGCCCAACGGTCCATCCAGCGCGCCCGGTATTTGTTTAAAAAAACAATCTCCCAACCAATCAGATTGCACCTCGCGGATCGCCCCCCCACCTCCCCGCAGATTCCTTCTAGAAGGGTTAGATCGACGGCCCATGATCGCCGCTAGGGTTAGATGAACGGTCCTTGTTCAGCGCTAGGGTTAGCGGGGTTTGGGAGGGGTTTGGAGCAGTCAAAGCTATGTTTGACCAGATTTCAAATGAGCATAATAAATTAAATAAAAATAGAAAAATAAAAAACCTGCGCACATAGTCTTCTTATGTCATATACTAACGATTTAAGTTGATAAACAAGGTTTACATACATTTAAACGATAAGTTCATGTGTATTGTGTGATATCTCGAGTATCTCAAACTCTCTTGTATGAAGTGAAGAGAAGTGTTTTGGGGAAATGAACATGAAAATTTCAAAAAACTCACCACAGCTTCATCTTGGAGTGACTAAGAAGGATCCAAGCTTAGTTTTTCATTTTGATGTTTTACACTTGTTTAAATCTTGGTCAAAGTTAAGTTTGGCGAAATTCAAAGGAGCAAAACAAATTAAAAAAATCAAAAGATGGAAAAACCAGTGCACATAGTCTGTATATATAGAATATATGTGTAGGAAAGTTATTTGGCTGATTTAGACAAGGTCGAAAAAAACCTTGCTTAGAAATGAGGTCGTTTACCCTACCTTTGGACCCCTCTTTTTAGCACATTTTTCATGAAAATTTCAAAAACCTCACCACAGCTTCATTTTGGATTGACTAAGAAGAATCCAGGCTTAGTTTTTCATTTTGATGTTTTAGACTTGTTTAAATCTTGGTCAAAGTTAGGTTTGTCCAGAATTCAAATGAGCAAAAAAAAATCAAAAAAGTCAAAAAAATCAAAAAAAGGAAAAACCATGTGCTCATTCAAACATCATCCAACAGATTTAAACATCATGTCAAACATAGTTCTAACATAGGTCCAACATCATCCAACAGAAATACAACATTATTCATAATGTTTCATAATTATTCATATATAGCGTTGGGCTTCTGTCTGTTCCTTGAGCTTCTTGCCATCACTTTGCTCCTCGTGCACCTTGTGCTCATTGCTTCTTCTCTTCTCCTCTTGGTTGTCGGTACCTTGCGCGTCTTCTTCAAACCTATCATAGAGCTGTGCAAAACATAAAGGGTAATGAGATCATGTCAAGTGATAAATGTACAGTAGTATTTAACCCTTGCAAGATTTACATACCTAGCAGAACTCACAACAACAGAAGGTTGGTCACCATTTGGAGCCTCACTTGGATCATCATTTGGAGCCTCACTTGGATCACCATGATCACCATTTGGAGCCTCACTTGGATCACCATGATCACCATTTGGAGCCTCACTTGGATCACCATGATCACCATTTGGAGCCTCACTTGGATCACCATGATCACCATTTGGAGCCTCACTTGGATCACCATGATCACTATTTGGAGCCTCACTTGGATCACCATTTGGAGCCTCACTTGAATCATTATTTGGAGGATATTTTGGATCATCGTCAAAATCATGCGGCTGTTGACCATCATCATTTGGAACCTCGTCAAAATCCTCATCTGATGCAACCGGCTATTGACCATCATTGTCATCATCTATTGAGGCAACCGGCTGCTGACCAACATTTTCATCGAAGCCTTCATCGAAACTCTCTCTGAACGCTGGATCTACTGTGTTATCACAATACTTACCAAAATGACCAGACCCACCACACCTTGTGCACTTACGCTTCCTCGCTCCAAGTCCAGCTCCTTCGCTGCGAGGTCTGATTCGACTCTTCCTTGGTCTACCTACTGCTCTCTTGAGAACTGGAGCGCAAAGCTTGAATCCAGGGTCCACCATGTCCCATTGTTGTTTTCCCTCCATAGCAGGCAAGGCATAAGAATATGTGGCTTTGAACCTTGCAACAGAGTAGTAATCATGCACATACTGATGTATGTTCCCTGTTGGACCTGGGAGAGAAGTGATGAAAAACAAGGCATGAATGCATGGCAACCCAGTAATCTGCCATTGCCTACAACTGCAAGTTCTAGCTTCTAAATCCACTGGATATCTCCATTCCCTCTTCTCTTTATCCAAATATGATATCTCTGTTGTGGTACCTGAGCAAAGAGTCATGTTCATTTCCAAGCCTGTTGTTTTCTGCTTCAGTTCATTCATCACGGCAGGGATGATAATGTGGCCCATGAATTTTGCCTCGGATATTCCTGCACGATAATGAAATTTCTGCATGTATTCTATCCTTATCCTGTCAAGCAAATCCACCACATAATGACCCTTTAGTTTCCGGATCATTGAGTTGAAAGACTCTGCTAGATTATTGTGCACATAGTCAACTTTGCTCAGTTCACTGAATTGGCTTCTGGCCCATAACTTGGAGTGGTGTGTTTCCAAGTATTCTTTCATTTTGGGATTCATGTATAACTGCCTCAAGTGGTAGTTGTGCTTCTTCACACTGCAAGTCAAAGATGCTGGCCATAAATTGTCGGTATACACCTTTCCTTTGAATTTCTTCATGAAATTTGCAGCAAGGTGACGCATGCATTCCCTATACTCTACTCCAAGGAGCACATTGTCCACGGCCACTTCTAAACCTTTGCAGGCATCTGTATGAATGACCAACCCATTGGGATGTGCAATAGACCGGTGCAGATTATGCAAAAACCAAGTCCAGCTCTCCTCAGACTCTGTCTCCAGCACACCGTAGGCAACTGGAAATACAAAACTGTGTGCATCAACTGCACAAGCTGCTACTAACTGTCCTTTAAACCTCCCTGTGAGAAAAGTGGCATCAATAGCCAAATAAGGCCTGCGGCCTACCAAAAAACCCCGGCGACAAGCCTCAAAGCAGACAGAAACCCTCCTAAAGCATTCCTTGGTCTTTGTCACTCCCCTGAATGTGTACTCCATGGTGTGGTGATCAATATCTACAATACTACCTGGGCTTGTCCTCTCCACATCACCTTTGAATGAATACAACAATCGAAAACTTTCCTGCCAGTTACCATAAATAGAATCCATAACATGTTGTTTACCATTGAAAAACCTCATGTATGGTAAATCTATCTTGAACTTATCTTTGATGTTCTTCTGCAATTCCTTTGGACCCACTTGCTGGTTTTCTTTCACCCACTTCTTTACTTCTTCTGCCATCCATCTTGACTTGGCTCTACTGATTGTATCCTTCCTAAGGGTTGATTCCTGGCATGTGTGCTTAAAAGGGTTCACTTTGACCTGAACATTAGTGCTATTTCGCATTTTAGATGCGAGCAGCCTCCATGGACAACCCTCAGTCGGACAGTGCACTCTGTAACGTACTTGATCACTCTTGTCAATTTTGAAAGTACGTTCTACCTTGATGCAGTATGTCACAAGTGCATTTCTACACTCATTCATGGATGCAAAAACTGTACCTTCTTCCATATGAGGGTTCAAAGGGTCCCATTCAACAGCTGCAAGGTCTTCGTCCTCACCCACTGCGTCATCATCCACACGGACTGCATTGTGATCCTCATCTTGGTTTTCTGCCCGAGGTGCCCGTCGTAAATTCCGAATAACATCAGAATATAGCTTCTCTTCATCAACCCCAGAATTGTAGTCATCAAGCTCCACTTCAAGGGGGACCCTACTGCTGTTGCCCACACTTGTCGAGCCACCACGTCGTCGTGCACCAACTGAACTGTTCTGGCTAGAGATGCCATTACGACGACTTGGTTCTCCCCGAGATGTTGCACCCGTCATCCTAGGTCCAAATGCCTGCTCAAGCACATCAACTTGCAGCCTCACATGAAAATTATCTTTCTCTTTATGCCTAACAAACATGGTAGCTAGCTCTTCATGATTACTAACTGTCACCCATTTCGTTTCCCCATCATAGTATTTGTATACCACTTCATCAAGCAAACCCCAAGGATATTGGCTACAAATTACCTTCCCAAATCGTCTGAAACTTCAATTACTAGCCATTGGCAACCGATAACCAAAACCTCCTTGGTATTTCTTCTTATCCTTTGCATCGAACATGTACGGGTCCCTTCTAATGTGCACCAAGAAAGCAAACCGTAACTCCATCTTAACCGGCGAAAAACAGACACGCAATCAGCACACTAATTGGGCAAACCTACTCGAATCGAGTGTTCAGATGCACAACTAAGCTCAATCTAAACAGGAGGCGAGACTTACCCCTCGGGAACCCAGTCGTGGACGCGGCGGATCTCCGGCCCGATGCCTGCCTCACCAAATACTCTGGGGTCGCCGCTGCTCGCCATTTCACCCTAGGGTTCTTCCTCCTAGTTCAAATAGCTCCAGCAGCCCCCCACCTTTGAGCACTCCGGCCGGGCACACGGAAGGAGGCCGTGCCGCGGGTTGAGCAGGTGGCAGGCGCCCCACCCGTGGCGTCGCAGGAAGGTGGCGGGCGTCGTAGGTAGCCGTGGAGCGTAGGCGCAGGACGGTAGCGGCGGAGCAGGCCGTGCAGCTGGTGGCGGGGCAGGTGCTGGCCGCGGCGCAGGTGGTTAATGGATTCATCTTTTCCACAGTAGGGACATTTCTTATCCCCAATCTATCCTCCCTCTAATCATGTTATCCTTGGTAAAAAATTTATTCCTAAGAACTAACCACATAAAGACCTTAACTCTGGGTGTCACTTTAGCTTTCCAAAAAAAGTGTGTGGGTATTTCATCCCATTTTCTATCAATAAACTATAATAATATATTACAGAGTACAACCCTTTTTTGTTTACTGTCCATCTAATAGAATCTTTCTATCAATCAAGATCCAACCATCACAAACTTCTTTGATGTGTCCAAACAGAGTCCTTCTAAATTATACTTGGCCAAGTCCTTTAGAAAAAAATCAAATGAAGATATGTTCTTATCAAAATATATTTTATAAGAGGTTTATCTTTTATCCACCAGTCTTCCCAAAATCTCACATTTTCACCATTTTCACATCTTCTGTGATGTTATATAATGATGATTAACTATGATGATATGACATATCGATGTCCTGGTAAACATGCATGACTTATTGGTGTGGATGAGTTGCATGGATATGAAAAAATAGGTAGATAGTGGGATGGAGCATGCAACTAAAAAATAGGAAACATTCAATAATTATTGACGTGGCATGTATGGTGAGTTAGCATGTGTGTTGAGAGAAATATATATATATATCAAAGATCAACTATTTAGGTATATATGATTTATATATTTTAGCATGAGATTGAAGCGCACTCAAGTGGGTGCATATATAAGTGATGCATGTGTTGAATTCAAAATTGCTGTCCAAGGAAATAGTGAAAAGAAATAGTAAATAAGATGATTTTATTGATTAACTAGAAAAATCATGTTGGGTCAAATAAAAGGTGAAACAAACACGAACAACAAAAAGCCTGATAAAAAAATAAGTTTCACTTTTTTTGCGAGGGAATTTAAGTTTCACAACATATTGAACTCTTCCTCCATACTTTTGGAGAAGACGACCAAAGTTGAACTAGATCGACTAACATCAAAGGCCTTGAATAGACACATGAGTTGCCCGCCTCAACAAGTGATAGACGCCAACCTCAACATACGAGAATTTAACATCACTGGATGCAGCCTGACCAATGACACACCCTTTACAAGGCAAGGTTGTTGAATTACTATTTCGTCACCGCACCATAAGAAGCACAAAATAATGGAACGTGGAACCGCAAACCTAAGCAATCATGGCATCAACGTCAATACCACCAATCGCCAAGTCAGGCTGAAGCATCAGACGAGAATCCGCTGGATTCATGAGACCAACAAAAGACCACATGATCTCTTTTTTTTAGCCGGAATACTCTCTTCCATTAACCAAAACAACCAGGCAAATCGCTGGCAATCATCGCATGAACAAAGTCTGGCGCCCCATCAGGCCACAAGGCCAAGGATGCATGGGTCACACGCACACCATGAGCAGCTAAAGTGTCAGCTACTTTATTACAACCCCTTGGGCAAAAAACAATCTCAAAACGAGAAAATTTTAACCTAGCAAAGATTTTAATCTCCTTGAAAATGACACCAAGTACAGACCGGTCTTGGTCCCTTCCTTTTATTGCATGCATGAGATTGGTGGAGTCCGTCTCCACAATCACAGAAGTCATACCCAGCTGTTGAGCCGCTTGTAGGCTCTTTAAACAGGCAATCGTTTCAGTGTGCAGTGGGCTGATAATATAAGGTATATTACCTGATCCAGCAGCAATCGCTTGACCTCGTGAATCCCGAATGATGACCACATGATCTCTTGGTGATGCATGGAGTAGACCACAACAGTCGAACCAGGACGGACACATAGCGGTGAGACATCTATTTCTTGTGTTGCGTGCCACCGATGATACTTTGCCGCCAAAGTGTCACCATTTCATTTGTGGCTATTCCCACCTGTTGGCGCATAGTAGGTCACAAAGATTAGATGGGTTGACAAAAACGCTAACCAACCGCTAGGTCTTTTTTGCGGTTTGGCCCTCCGCCATGTTTCCATCATGTCGGTGCAAATGCAACCTCTAGTGCCGGCGTCAGACAAGTGGGAAATGATGGATGTTTCGTTCTTGGATCTGCAGCTCTTCCAACGGCGAAGGTCTCTTCTGCGGGGCGCTCGTCCAGTAGGACCGTCAACACGTAGGCTCCGATGATGGAGCGGCATGTGGTGGAATACCATCATGACATAATGGCCATTCGGGAGAATGAAGACGAATCCCATGGACTTCGATGTAACCTTTTAATTTTTTGTGGGTGTTTTTTTAACCTTTTAATTTTTCTGGGTGTTTTTTGACATGGCTATGTCCTCTTTGCTTCGACTCTTTTTTTCCCACTTTGCATACAGATCCTCTGACGTAGCTAACCCTACCTTTCGCTGCCTTTCGGTCGCTGACATGTAGGCCCCGTGCTTGATGGGACCCATGTGTCGGTGTCTCAATGGCAGGGTAGCCCACGTCAGGGGATCCTCGTCCCTCTTCTCTCGGTGTAGAAAATTATTTTGTTCACGGGTGGGTCAGTTTTTATGGGAGCTCCTATATGGCGCAGCACGAACCAGAGAGCGGACACACGCGCATCCCACACTGCCCCTGTGCGCCTGCTTTGGGCCAGCCCATGAGAGGTAGTGGGGAGCCCCTTATTTTCTTGTTTCATTTTTTTCATTTTCTTTTTTGTTTTTATAATAATTCGGGATTTCAAAATGTCCAATTTAAAAAAAATGCGAATTTGAAAAATGTTCATGATTTTTAAATTTTTTTGTGAATTTAGATATTGATGAACACTTCTTTTATCAGATGAACAAATTTTCAGTTTGAAAAGCATTTTTTGAACTTGATGAACAAATTCTCAATTCAAGAACATTTTCTAAAAAAATTGGAAGAACATTTTTTGAATTTGATGAACATTTTTAAAAATTACGCTGAACAAATTTTGAACAAAAAGAATATTTTTTGAATTAGTTGAACATTTTTTATTTTTTAAAACTTGGTGAACAAATTCTCAATTTAAGAAAACCTTTTTGAAAATCAGATAAACTTTGTGAAAACTAGATGAACATTTTTTAAATTTGATGAAAATTTTGTCAAATTATGGTGAACAAATTTAGAATACTATGAAATTTTCTTGAATATCATGAACATTTTCTGAATACAGTGAACAGAAAAATGTTCAAGATTTTAAAAAAATGTCCACAAAAACGAGAAAAAAGACAAACAAAGAAAAAAAGGAAATGACGAAGAAATTAAAAATCCAAAAAGAAAAGGAATTAAAATGAGAAAACGAAGTGACAAAGCAACAAAAATAAAAAAAGAGAAAAAAGGGAAGAAAATAAAACCGGTTAACTAAACATGAACTACCTGGGTTGGCCTGCTTATACACAACAGGGCGTGGCAGGGTATACGCCAGGTCGCTTTGCAGCGACCTACGTGCCATATAGGAACCGCCCGTTTTTATTTTGAAATCACTAATTGAGAAGTACTTCTTTCAAAGATCACTTCCACCTTTTCAGATCGTGCGCCACTTGTCGCAACCTGGGAGTTTCCCTTTTTTCGTAGATCCGTTTATTCAAAATGATTTATCTTTTAAACCGTGCGTCCAAATCTCGAACCGTTTTCACAGTTGGGTTCCTCGCGTCGAGATATTCAAAACAAGATCTCATGTTGACAGGTTTTAACAAACTTTTTTTCACAAAAAAACGGATGAAGAAACCAGACCAAGAGCATGTTTTTTTCCTTTCCGAAAGCCATTTCCGAGAGGCACGACCGTGCCTCTCGCGGAAGCAAAGCCGTGCCTCTCGCAGAAGAAAACAAAAGGTAACACATTTTTTCGGTTTCGAGAGGCATGCCCGTGTCTCCCACGGAAGCAAAATCGTGCCTCTCGCGGAAGAAAAAAAGAAGAGAAAACGGTTTTTTTCGTTTTCGAAAGACACGACCGTGCATCTCGCGGAAGCAAAACCGTGCCTCATGTAGAAAAAAAAGGAGAAAATGTGTTTTTTTTCGTTTCCAAGAGGCATAGCCGGGCCTCTCGCGGAAGCCGGGCCTCTCGCGGAAGCAAAACAATGCCTCTCGCGAAAGCAAAACTGTGCCTCTCGCGGATTAAAAAAAGAAAACATGTTTTTTGCGCAAAAACATTTTAAAAAAAAAAATTGTTCCAGAAGCTAAGAAAGACCAGTGAAAAACCCGGAAAAAACCATGTAAAAAGCCAAAAACACGTGTGAAAAAATAAAAAAATTATTCAGAGCCCACCTTAGAGCACGACACGTGGGCGGCGACGCGCTCTCAGCCCACCCCATATAATCCTTGGGAGGCTGGGAACGACGGTTAGTTGCTCCCTTTTTATTTGTCTCAAAAAAAAGTTGCTCCCTTTTTATGTATATGGAGATCCCGCCGGGCTAGTATAGTACGGGTTGAGAATTCAGGCCCATACCACTCCGTCTGCTGAAACTACGGCGAAGGCCCGTCATCTTCTTGGGCCCATAGCCATACGAAAATAAAAATCGGAGCGACAGCGCATGTGCATGCAGACAAACCCGCAGGCAGCCGCGCGATAAACATCCAGATTTCACGCGATCAGTTGTAAATCTTCCCACAAAATGGATTGAACACAATCCGATCCGATTCCATCCCATCCCATTCCATTCCCGTCTTGATTCACTACCCATCCCATCCAGTCCCTTCGCCCTCCTCCTCCCCGCGCCGCCGCAGGCCGGCCACTACAGATCGCCGCGCCCACTGCCCGCGAGGCGACGAATTACCTGTGGCGCAGTCACACTGTAGAGGAGTGTCTCGCCCGAGCCCTAATTCTCAATCCGATCCCCACGCACTCGCCGGTAGGGGAAACAGCGGCAGCGCCAAGAAAATCACTGGGTGGACACCGCCGAGCTATCGTGGAAAGCGATCGATCTGTGCGACGGCGGGCGGCCAGCCGGCCGGCGTGCAGCCGTGGTGGCTACGTCCATCGGTCGTCCAGGTCAAGATCGATCCATGTCGGGGTGCCTGTGGCCGTGCGTGTCCAGCGCCAATGCCATGACGGCGGGGATGGGCGGGGGGTTGTTCGGGCCCAAGGCCAGGAGCCCGGCGGAGCTGGTGCGACACACGCGCGACATCCTCCGCTTCATCGCCGACCATCCGGAACCCTGCAGCGGCAAACTAGAAGCCAAGCGCGAACAAAAGGTGCTTCGCCTTTGCCTGCTCAATCTATATATGTTCCTCCATTGTTAATTTATTGTTAACAACAGATGCAAAATATGTGGTGTTTATCTATATATATATATGGACCACAGTAGTTCAGTGTTGGCAAAACTTTTAGAAATCAGTCGACTCTGCTCACTCTATGATCAGCATGTAGACATATATCAAAACGCAGAGAAATGGTAGTGCTTATGCTGGTAGCTTGTGTGTGTGTATGTTGGGGGCGGGGTATGGAAGTATAGATGGAGCAAACAGCTGATATTTGTGTTTCAGTGAGGAGTGATTATATAGGAGCAAACAGGGCATCACTAGTATTTGTGTTTCAGTGACAATGCTAAAGTGGAGTAAACTAGGCCAGTGCCTGAAAAGAGGATGGCTGCGTTGAGACATTAGAGGTGGGCATGAAAGCAAGAGGCGGGCTGCGGAGATTCGTGCTCGAGTTCTTTGTCTAGTGAGAATGTTTAGTTTGACTGGTGCACTTTTATGTTTATAATGAGCAGAACTGCAGAAGTAGAATGGTATAAACTAAGTCAATATAGGACAACCTTTTCGTTACATTGATTTATGTGTAATAAGAGGGTCTGTGTTTGATGAAAGTTAAGTTTGAACAGTGCATTTATAGTTATAATTATAAATATCATTTGGTTCTTTCAGTAAGCTTATTCGAAGTTGACACTTTGATACACCTCAAATGATTAAATCTACACTCGACTGAATATGCAGATTGCAGATCTAAGCATAAGTGTCAGGGCAATGAAATCCATTCTCTATGGCGACGGCGACGGCGATCCTGTTGCCGAAGCATGCACGCAATTGACAAGGGAGTTTTTCAAGGACAATACTCTACGTCTAGTAATTGTTTGCGTTCCGCATATGGACCTGGAAGTAAGTTAAAGGACACCTTGTTTTTTTTCCAACCTATAGAAACCTCATTTTTCCAATCAGGAACAACATTGGATCCTATCGTTATTAATATAGATTTGGCTTTTAAACTTCTAACTATTTGTAAATGGAAGTTTGTTTCTTTTCTCAGACTCAAAAGGAAGTAACTCTAGTTTATGCAAATCTGGCAAGACAAAAGGTAGATTCAAGGATCCCTGCCTCTGACTACTTGGAAGTTAACCAAGATCTTTTGGATATATTAATGGCTGGGTCAGTAACCATTCGGCTTCCTTTTTTGCACCTTGATTGTGTGTCAAAAGTTGTTTTCATCTGCTCTTAATTACCAAGTATTGATAATTCATAGAAGTGCTTTACTTTTTCGTCATATTTGTCAGATTCTTACTTGTGATGTTAATTATAATAAGTTTGAACTGAACACATGCTATTTCTTTATCCTTTGCGCAGGTTTAATAACAGGGACATTGCGATACATTATAGTACAATATTGAGGGATTGCGTACGCCACCAAGTGGCTGCACGGTATGGCCATGATTTACATATAATTATCTTACGGAGAAAGGAATCTATCTATACAGTAACTCGTTTTCATGGCCGAACAAAGTTATGTATAATCCAGTCATCTCCATTGATGTCGCTTATTATTTTTGTTACCCAAACATCATGATTTGCTTTGATGATTATTATTACTACTGATTTTGAAAGTTAGTTCATTTCTTTTCTTTTTTGGTTTGTTGTATTAATAAATATTCAATACTATTTTACAGGTATGTATTATATTCTCAGCATATGAAGAAATTCTTTGATTATATCCAGTTTCCTGACTTCAGTCCATCATCAGAAGCCTTCAAGACATTTAAGGTTAGTACGTAAATTTGGAACCTAATCTTTACTATTAGAGGGGATTGTTTTAAAAGACAACCCAAAAAGCAGCCCCTTACTTTCAGTAGATCCTCATTTGAATTGTCTCTTCGCTGAGTCTTCTGAACAATTATAGCATTTGATCCATAGACTTGGATCTGAACAACGAGGCAGCATTCTCAAATCAAGTGTTTGTGTAGTGTTTTTTAAGACAATTGCTCTGATCACACATGTAACAGGAACTTCTGACAAGGCATAAATCATCAGCAGCTGAATTCTTCACCAAGAACTATGATTGGGTAAGGTTTTCCGGTTGATAGATTTTAGACATTTCAGAAAATTAATTCGATAATCATATCCTGTCATAAACTGAAATGATGCTAGTAATCGGACTATTGTTGACAATCTCAACGAACCAACTTATGCATCTTTAATACTTGGTCTAATAATAGTGGGATTGCAATATTTGTGATACGTTTTGTTAGCCTACCATTTATTAGACAAAAACAAAAACTACTAGTGATACGTGGTTTATCATGAGGTTGCACACAAGCGAACTCACACACAAAGATGAACTTTGTTTATAATACAAAAATAGAAGCTCGAATTCATAGGCCAATCTCAAACGTAATTTGTCCTAAATCACCAAGCTTTGATAGGGGACCCAATGATTATTCATAATATGTGAGAATTTCCGTTTGGGAAGCTGCATGTATTCTAATTATACAAATCATATTTCAGTTCTTTTCAGATTTTCACACGAAATTGCTACATTCTTCCAACTATGTCACCAAAAGGCAGTCTATTCAGGTATACTTTTTCCTACAGTTGTGCTTCAGTATCCCCAATTGTTTCTTTTCTACTCCTTCCCAAAATATAAGGCGCATTTGACTTTGCATGGTCTTTGATGCATGACTTTGACCATTAATATATACCGAAATCCATACATTGAACATGTATCAATAGTATCATTGTATTTGTCTCTAAGTGAAATCAGAGTCGGTTGCGAGATCTTATGGGTTTTATCTCTAGCCTATCCCAACTTGTTTGGGACTAAAGGCTTTGTTGTTGTTGTTGTTGTTGTTGTTGTTGTTGTTGTATACAGTAAGTGAAAATCATAGTCAAAGTTGTGCAATGAAGACCAAAAAAGTCAATGCGCGCCTTATATTTTGGGAAGGAGGGGCATTTTGTATCACATTTAATCAACAATAGTTTTGCTTATGCTTATTGACCTTTTAACACCGACAATTTTATTTCTCGCGTCTAAGCAATAATGGTTTTTCTTAAACTTGTATTGCATGGTATTTCTTTCAGCTATTGGGAGATATTCTTTTGGAGAGAACAAATTCATCAGTGATGCTGCGTTACGTCAGCTCAAAGGAAAACCTCATAGTTTTAATGAACCTTTTAAGGGTAAGACACTATTTTATCATTTTGATGCTTGAATAGAAACTCATGCTTATAGCCGCTACAAGTTTCCTTAGGGCATCTCTAACGCCGACTTGCAAATTTTCTCCTGCATCTGTCCATGGACAAGGGGGGCCAGTCCGCCACCACGGATGCGGGAGGCGGCCATCCAATGCTGCCCGCATATATTTCAACTACTATCCGGACTAACCTGACCAAATTCGTGCAAACACGAATGAATTTCATATAAACCAGAAGAGATTCATGCAAACACAGCTGATTTCATATAAACATGATGGAATTTATTACATTTTGGGCATACTTGAACTAAAAGCGGTGCTCGTCCGACTCTGAAGGTATAATACCTAATCTAAATGATCGTCGGCGCCCAATACCCGTGTTCGGCCATGAGCCCTGAGAACTGAAGCTTTGCCTTCTCTAGTTTCACCTCAGCGCTCTTTAGCTCCACCTCCGTAACCTCCGCCTCCGGAGCCCCGGAAGTGAAGCTGCCTGCCTCCACCTCGGCTAATCGGCCAACGATGTTCAGCCCACCAAGCGTGGCTCCAATTGGAGGGTAAGAGTGTGGCCTTCTTGGGACCCGAGCGGTGGTGACCTACCATGCACTACTCTTCCTTGCTACCGGAGGCGCCCGTGGACGTGCCGGCTTCGTGGTCGTGGCGGCGGGGCGCGGCCGGGGCGAAGCCGGCGATGTCCTCCTCGTCGTCGGTCTTACCCCCACACCTTGTCTGCCGCCTCGTCGAGCTCCTTGTAGGTGGCCTCCAGTTCCGCCTGATGCTGGAGGTACCGCCATTGATCGAGGCGGATCTGGCGGGTGGAGCAGTAGGACTCGAGTAGCGCCGCCTGCTCCGCCACATCCGCGTCTGGAGTGATCTGCCTGCCGGCGTTGAGCCGCTCCTCCGCCTGCTGGTGCTCTTGGAGGAGCTGGATGTCGTAGGCCGCGTCGACCTACGCCTTACGCAACTTCTCCTCCCGCTCCTTCATGCACCATGTCTATGTAATGGGCACGGGCCTCGCCGATGATCATGGTGCAATGCACCGCTGAGGGTGGCGATGGTCACAAGGATGGCGTCGTCATGTCCGTAGCCGCATCCTCCATTGGGGCGTCGTCAGTCTCAGGCTGCCTGCCGGCCTGCCAGCCGATAGCAATGGCGGCCATCTCCTTCTGCTCCAGCGACAGTCTGTCCGAGAGAGCTTTGGAGAACGAGGAGGCCATGGGGGGAGTGGTGCAGAAGAGGAGAAAGGGACCGGAGGAGGATGAATGCGTCTATGAATGGGGCTGCAGTTTATATAGCGGGTGAATGGCAATGGTAGGCGGTAGAGGGACGGACGGGTAGCGCCAGAGTAGGTTCTTTGGCAACTGCGTGTCATTTGAACGCAGAGCAGTCACGTGCACAGGGAAGCGCCGCGCGCGGCGCTCTCTCGGTCGGCGCGCCGCTTCAATGTCGGTCAATGAGGTCACGTCCGCTCTCGACGGGCATGAATGTGGCATTGACGCTATGGAACAGCGCTGATCGTTTTAGGTGGGAAGCGCGCCTAGGCGAGTGAGGGGGTTTGGGTGGGACAGGGCGGTCGGACGTGGGCGTGGCGGCGGTCCGGCGTCCGCAAAGGCCCCCCCCCCTTCCCCCATGTTTGTCTCTAGTTTGCGGGAGAAAGTGCATTCGGACCGCCCTGCGAACTGATACAGGCCAGCGTTGGATGACACAAGACCGATACAAGCCCACGTTGGATGACACAACATGCCCGGGCAACGCGGTTCGGACGAATGTGGGCGGTTTGAGGGTCAGGGTTGGAGATGCCCTTAGCTAGGCTTTTGAAAAATGAGAAAGTTTATTCAACTTTTAATGTTCAATTGTTCGTATCATTAGGATCCAAGCCAACCTATACAAGTAGAGGCATTTCATATTTTCAAGGTACAATGCCAAGTCCCCATTTTTTTCCACCTGCCCATTTTCTTTAATTTGCATGTATATATAAAACTAAATATGTTCTTTTTTTGGGTTTGCGTCTAGCTGTTCACTGCGAATAAAAATAAGCCTCGTGACATCACCAGCATACTGGTGGCAAACAAGAGCAAAATCATCAGGTTCCTCAACGCCTTCACTCTGGAAAAAGGTAAACAAAAATCTAGGTTTGCAGCTTAATTACTTGCATCTCTCCACGATTAACCGGAGGTGGTTATCCTAAAGGGGTTTCTCTGGCGCTGACCGATGCAGAGGATAGGGTGTTCGAGTCGGACAAGGCCCAAGTACTCGCTGACGTCATGGCCATGAAGTTGTAGAACTGGATGCAGTGTCGACATGCCTTCTTCTTGTTCTTTTGCCTTTGTTAATTATATACTCCATAAAACCGACTGGGAAGTTGGATTAGGATGCCAAGCTGTTTTGGGCAACATGTTGCCCTGTTTCATCCTTGAGCAGAGCAGAAAAGAAGGAATTGCTTTAATTTGATTTGCTGAGTAATTTAAGAGTAGTGCAATAGACTTCTTGCTGCAAATCAGTGAAGCACACGGTCATGTACAAATAGCTCTGACTTTGACTCTGGGAATTAATTTCATTTCAGCATTAGAAGATAGAGTAACAGATAGTTTTTGTTAGCTCTGACTTTGACTCTGGGGATTAATTTCATTTCAGCATTAGTAGAAGATAACAGTTGCTTTTTGTAAGCAAAAGATTGAACTAATTAAGCAGTGAAGAAGCCATGGAAGGTAAAAAAAAAATTTAAAAAAAATCGACTCCTAAGTCCCAAGCACTTTAATAACTCATCGGTTCTCTAGCTTTGCCCTCACAGCTTAGTTTGTTGCTATGTGTGCTTTGCTCTGGATTGGGTGCTATATGGTTGGTCTCGATACGTGTTGGTTGCTATGCTTTGCTTGATTTATAATAATGCTAGTTGAAATGAATATAGTGTTTCCATTTCTCTCAATCTGATGGCAAAATGATCCTTGAAATCGAATAGAGTTGAGGGGTCTATCGGGGCATGGCCCAGGTACATTCAGACCTGGTCTTGATATGACTAGGCGGGCCCTGGTGCAAGATAACAAAGCGAGGCCCTTTGATTCAAAACAAACAAGTGCACTGGTCACTTGAAGCAAATTATTCTAACATTTTTTTGATACAAAGTACTCCCTCTGTAAGTAAATATAAGAGCGTTTAGATCAAGTTAATCTAGTCTGATACATCTTTATCAATGCATACTGTAGCTAGAATGTTTCAATCTTTCTTGTGGCGCTAATTTTTTTTTCTCGAATACGCACGAGTGTGCGTATCTTTTTTTTCTTGTGACGCTGATTGTCTTAAATAATGTTTTCATAATTTCAATTTTGGGAAACTGTTTTCAACTGAAACTACAATCATTGGTATAAGTTTAATTCGATAAGCAATGTAGTTGCGTTAAAAAAACTATATTTCTAATAAGGTTATTAAAAAAATATAAATCCAGACATCTAATAGTGCACATTGGCTCCTCTAGTAAGGTTATTTGCAATATTCTTAATTCAGAAAAAAAATCGAAATTGACATTGAATAAACCATTATGAGAATAGGTTTTAGCAAATTTAGTGCATCACTTACATAGCTCAACATCATCCAGTGACATCAAGTTTGTCGATCAACGAATACCACAAATATGCTTTTGAAAATTTTATGTTCCTCAATTTTCTTTAGTGAAGTACTTGTCATTTCCATCATAAAAAACTAAACTTAGAGAATATTCTCCACTGCTAGAATCTTTTCTTTATTATTTGCATCATCATTTTTTCTTCCAAGTAACATATCGCTTTTCCGGAAATGATGATTTCATATTCATAGAATTCATATCATCTACAAGTCCTTTGGCGATAATTGTCAAATAATCAATTGTGCCATCAATTTGTTGCAATGTAGAGTCGATGCACATGTATAGGGATTGTAATTTTTTGCTCATCATATTTTACCGAAAATAAACTGTCATGCCAAATTACAATACTAAAGAAAACTCAAAAGTACACATTGAATCATATAATTTTTTTCCAACTTTCCTTGACTTGGGATCATCAGAGACTTAGAGAATTCAAACAAGGGTTGCCTTAACTTGGGAGTTTGATATATAACTAGTAAGATGCTTGTGCATTACACGGAACATCAAGATTGGGGGTGGACGGCGACCGCAAGGGCAATGGGTACCCATTACCCGCGTACCCTGCGGGTAAAAACCCTATTAGGGCAAGGGTATGGGTCAAAAAAATACCCATGGATACATAAATAGGAAAAATGCATACCCATCGGGTATAGTGGGTATGGGTATGGTTTAGTATAACCCATACCCATGTACCCATGTACCGGCATATACTCTGAGAAATAGGCCTTATATATTATTTATCCACATATTAAACATGTTATATGTACATAAATCCCATAGCCCTAAAAGGACTTCATCATGCATTCATGCTAGGCCGCCGCACCACAATAGCTAGCCCACGAACGAGTATGTGTTGCTGTCATGATGTGTTGTTGTTTGTAAATTATTATTATAAGTTGTTGTTTATGACTATGTAATGCTCAAATTGATGTGTTGCAAATCTGGGTAATTTTATCCGCGGGTACCCATTTATCCTGATGGGTGACGGGTATGGGAAAAAATTGTACCCGTCAACGGGTATGGGTACGGGTGATGGGTAAGGTTTGGGATGACGGGTAAGGGTATGGGGTGGCTCCACCCGTACCCAAACCCTGCGGGTGCCATCCCTGGCCCATCACACCAGATTGTTCCATGGCCTTCTGGATGTGGTGGGGAGAAGATAAGGCTGATTGTGAGAGACAAGGAGTTGTTTGTAAATATGGAAACACGTGCGAGCATCTTTTTGCAAAATTGTAGCAGTTTGCTTTGTATGCGTCAGATCTAGATGTGATGACTATTAGTGAAAGATGGCAGGCACACCATCATAACCAACTCAGGTTTTTATAGGAGTAGAGATAACCTTGATGCATTTAATTATATATCCCAACGAGTACACCTAGTATAAGAAATTTTGAATATGGCAAGGTAAACTTCCATCTTTTGGTTGAACTAGAAAATAATACCTATGTCCATTGCGCAATTCCAGAAGATGGAATAACTTTACCACAAGAATTCATATCGAGGTTCATACTGTGAAACATACATACCGTAAAATCACACTATTTTCTTAGAGCATCCTATGATCGTCCCAACATAAGGTTTTCCTTTTTCTCGACCGTGGCTAGAGTTATTTACCCAAAACCACCACACTTGAGGCTAGTGTAATAGCTTGGTACCAGATTTGAGCCAGGTCAGAAAGAATCACCGAAACTGCGCCTAATGCGTAACGCGGAGCACTGATGCTGAAATTTGATCGCGGAAATAGCAAAACCGACAAGTGGGTCCCATCTGGCGAGCTGACGTGGCAAAGGCCAAGCACAAAAAAAACTTTGACCAGTTAAGGTGGCAGATGAGATACGGGCCCCGCCTGTCATTGACTACATGGTCATCTTCATCCTATCTCTATTTCTATGAAGCATTGCGTCCAGCAGCTTGTGAGTGGTCGAGCCCATGCGAACTGGGAGGTTCATGGCCATGGCAGCCAAGCCCTTGCTCGTAGCCTAGCTCGACGTCCAGATCCTCCTCTCCCTTTCCCTTCGTGTGGAGCTCGCTCCCATCCTCCAGCCCCCTTCCCGCTGTCATCCGAGAGCTGGCCGTCGACGCCTCTCCGCACTAGCGTGGCCACCACCATAGTTTCGCGAGACACGGTGTCCTAGAGCTTTGCCTCCTCACTCTGGTCATCCTTGACGACAAATACGAACGAAGAAGCCGCAGAACGACCGAATCGATCGTGTCTTCAACCTCGGAGCCGCCAGCCGTCGCCGTCGAATTCAACATCTTCAGAGCATCCCTGACCTCGCCGGCCTGCTCATCTGAATCGCCATGAGCTCCTCTCCTTTTACCCCTTTCTCCCGTTTTCGAATTCGTTCTGTAACTAATTCCTCCGCCATGCCGGAGAGCTCTGGCCGTCGCGCCTCTCCGCCGTCGTTGTTTGAGCATGAATTGATTGTGCCTGAGTACTGTACTGAGACCATGGAGCTCCAGCGATGCCATCTAGCTGCTTAGCTCGCTCGCTTGCAAGCTGTAACTCAGCGCTCATGCAAGTCCGAGCTTCGCCACCGCGCAGCTCGCCGCCATCAACGCTACTGGACACCCTAGCATCTTACTGCCGGCGCGGCCGCCGCCGGCGGGCCCTTCCGCGCCTCCTCCCTTTCCTCTCGAAGGCCATCTCCCGCCAACACGGCCGCATGCTTGCCTCTGCTCCGAATCAGCCGCCGCATGGCAGAGTAACAGAGGAGGAAGAAGAAGATAAAAGGAGTATAAGAGGATGAGCGGCTGACTGATGGGTCCCCGTCCACCTTAGCGGGTCAAACATTTACTTGGATTAGTCTTTGCCACGTCAGCCCGACAGGCGGGGCCCACCTGTCGTTTTTGCTGTTTTCGCGACCAAATTCTAGCATAAGTGCTCCGCGCTACGCACTAGGCTCAGAACTGGCGGTTCTTTGTGACCTGGCTTAAATCTGGTATCAAGCTGTTACCCTAGCCCAAGTGTGATGGTTTTCGGTAAATAACTCTCGTGGCTACCTCCACTTCTTCTCTTCCCCAAATGATTCCCTTCGGCTTCGGCTTGGACGGATCATGGGATGCTCTCCCTTTTTCCTTTTTTATGTGCATAGCACAAGGGTTATCTATAAAGCGAGACGAAAGCTTATGCCAAGAGAATTGAAAAGAGAGCGATCTCCCTTAAAATCCACGATTGAGAAGCTCAAATCTGATTGCTTGCAATGGAGCTGGCCTGCATGCTATCTACCTTTAGGCAGGGTTGTCCTTTGTCAGTTTGGGTTGGATATGGCCTTGGTTTTGGTCGCCGTTTAGCTTCCGGTTCCTTCTCTTTCAGTTTGCAGTTGTTTCGGCCGGCCTTAGATCCAGGGGCGAATCTACGTACAAGGTTTTGGGGGCGAATGCCCCCACTCGATTTTTTTGCCCACGTATACCAGGCCGAGGGTAATATCGTTGCCCCCGCTCAGCCCATGCTATTTGCCCCCACTCCTTAATTTTTTTGTCATATAAAGCCCATCTACTCATGTGTGAGTTGCAGCCCATGTAGAGATTATACGAGCAGGCAGATGCATACGGGCAGTTGCTTGCCAAATCGCTGGAAACCTATGCGCTGCCGCCTGGCTCCTGACTGACTAATCTGCTGCTCATGCGACCGCCGTGACGAGCCGAAGCTGTCAAGGCCTGCAACTCTAAGCTACGTACAGGCCTCCCCTCCGACAATCAGCCTTGATCTGCACCATGCACCCCGGCTGGCCGGCCGGGTTGCCGTCCCAAGGAGAAAAAATACGTGCGCTACTCATCAATCTTTCAATCAAGGTAAGCCCTAGGTTCAGTTCTCATTTTTAGCTTCTAATTTTCATATTTTCAGTCTATTCTGATTCCGTGGTAATTAGGTTGATTTAATCTTGCTTATGTAATAATTTCATATGAATAAGTTTGAGCACATGGGAGTAGAATAAATCTCTGGACTATAGTAATATTCTGCCTTCATGTACTTCAATTTATTTAGAAAGCTAATGGACAATTTCTTTTACAAAATCCGCAACTGGTAGTATGCTTGAAATAGTCGATCTATCTGAACAAGCTTACTCGGGATCCACCTAAAAGGAGGATACTTACATATTTTAATATCAATCATCTAAATGGAAGGGGTAATGTGCTCAAGCTTATATTTTTAGCAGTCAACGTTTACATTCTCTCTTTACATTTAAACACTTTTCTTTTTCCTACAGCTTGAAGGCTAGAATTCACGGACGTACCAACAAAAAGGAACGACATATTCATATTCCTCAACTTATTGTGCCTAAAGTGGTTAGTTTACTTTTATTTTGGCAATGATTTTCTTTTTTCATATTTACGTGTGTGCTCATACGATTTTTTGCTTTTCTATCACATATGTATGCTTTGTGTGGTTAGTTTCTTAAAGGATCTAGCCATTAGTTTGTATACACATTTCTCAAGAAAAAGAAATTTTGTACCTCATTGCCCCCTCTCGTGTTTCATCCTGGCTCCGCCCCTGCTTAGATCGGCCTGTTACCCTGTACCATATGACTTGTTGCGTTCTCTTCTCTAATGAAGTAGAGTACATACAGCTCACTTGCTCGTTTGATAACAAATATCAGCTGCTGAGCAATCGCGGTGTCGACCGTCTTGTTGCTTGTTTATTCGGACTAAATTTCGAAGGTAAATTGAACAGTAAAAGTGCCCCAATTCAGAAATAAGTGCAGTACAAATATTTGCGAATCAGTAAACTCCATCATGGTTATGTACAAGTGACAAGTCAATACTGAAATTGACTCAGGGGAGGAGTGGAGATGCAGGTAAACCTCCTCCAAATTAACTCCATTTCAGAAAGAAAAAGATGGCTAATTAAGCAGAGAAGAAGCCGTCGAAGGCTGCCATGGCGACCGGGGTCTTGGGCTCGGCCACCAGGTCGGCCTTGACGAGCAGCGCGACGCGCACCTTGGCCCCCGACGCCCAGGAGCCCCACACCTTGGTCACGGCCCCGAAGTTCTCCCGTCCTTTGGACGCCTCCTCGCCGGCGCCGGCGAAGGGCGCCCCTCGCTGCAGCCTCTTCTCGAACGCCTCGTCGGCCACCAGCATCGCTATGTCCGCCATCGGCAACCGATCGAAAAACCACTCGAATCAGATGGAAACTGAAACTGAACCTGCTGTTGCTCTGGAATGGATGCCGTGAAGTGTGGCTGGATGGATCGATCTTTGGCCGTGGGGTGCATATTTTATAGCAACAGGATGGCTCTCGCTGCGCGTTTCATTGCTTTGCTTGTTCGGATAAGCCTCTCCGTTGTGGGTGATCGGTCGCCGGTTTTGTATATTACTGGGTGCCGTTTGCTTGTTTTGTTTGACGACTCCGGGCGCCGCTGCAGCTGTTTCGGTGGTGATGAGTCCCCTTTTTCAAATCCCGTTGGCCGGTGCCGGCTGGTGGATGCTTTGCAGCAACTTGAGAACCTTTTTCTTTAGCAAAGCTGAGTCAGCTTATCAGTTATCACGTCTGCCATGTGGTAGCAACTTGAGAACCTGACGTGGCAACAAGGGATAATCACAGAGAAACGTTGCTGTCTCTTCTACCTTGACGATAAGCCATACGGAGTATCTGTAATTACAGGCTACTTTTAATCTGTAGAAGCACCTACTTTTATGTAGAAATTGAGAAAAGTAAGTTCCAGGTGTAAAAATTCTCTCAGATGAAAATCTAGAAACGTGTGCCAACACAAACTGTGTCGATCAAAACCATAAAAAGAGGCTCTTGAATTTTAACCCAAAAAAGACTTTCACCCGGCTTTATATATGAAGCAACACGGCCGAACCGATATAAGGTGAGAAGTCCTCTTACAAAGCAGATTAAAGATAAACAAGATTACAAGAGTCAATGGCGGAGACAGGGACTAAGAGGGCCCTAGCCCCCTAACATCATGGATTTGCTGCATAATTGCTAACGAATAGAGCAAAATTAGTGATGACTTGCTGGTAAAAATCATTGTTTTTAGTGGTTTGACCCTCCCCATTTAGTTTTAAGAGCATTGTCTTTGGTAGAATTTTTCTGGCTCCGCCATTGACAAGAGTGGCCACACCCTATCAAGAAGCACCTGATAGTACTAACTGGAAGAAAGACCGCACCTCCAAGAGAAACCACCAGACATCAATGTACCACGCACACCAAGTTGTCGCCGAAGAAAACCCCCTGCCCTCTCTCTTCGGCAGAGTGCCGATCTTGCTTACAGACAACGAGGACCGAGAGTGATGTCAACAACGTCGCGTGCAAAGGATAGGAAGCCGTCAAGACTACCCCAAACCAGAGGTAAAGTAGCCCCGAGATAGGATCCAATCTCGCCAGCCGATGCCAAAGGGACGTGACCGAAGGGTAAATGAGTTCCATGCCATCGCTGCCGCGACTGAAGGACGGTCAAGGGTTTTCACCCAAAGCTGTGACACGGAGAGGCGGGGCACAACAAAGCCCCCAAGAGGGACACGACACACACATGCATCATCGCCGTCGGCGCTGAACCACAGAGCTTTCGCCTGGAGTCTCACGCGGGCCACCCGGGATACCATGGTCCCGGGTCCACCGCCACCAAAACAAGCCTCCACCCCATGATATGGAAGATGTCATTGCCGACGCACCGCCACCGCCAGGATCCGTGCCACATCGCTCGTCGTTGCCCACACAGCAAAGGAGAAACGCCACCACTGCTGCCACGTCTCTCGTCGTACAGCCAACCGTGTGGCCTCGCCTTTCAAGGCCACCGCTCCGGCATCCGAGAACCTCAAACTATGCACCACCGCTAGTCAGCATAGATTTGATTTTGTCTTTCGAAGGAGAACGGCAGCGAATGGTCGTCAATGGAGGAGCATACCGACAGCTAGCAATTAAATAACTGAGTCGTACGAATCGTGACCGTACATGGGACTGCGACTGGACGGGGCCGGAGGTCATCAGTTTAGGTTTTCGGGCGGTCGGCCGGCCCCTACATAGCAGCAGAGCCCAATTTCGAAGACAAAATGTCAAAACGCATAGTTGCCGTCCAAGTGAAGAGCGGTACAAAAAGTGTACTTCTTCTTTGTTGCAAACCAGTAAAGCACACGGTTATGTACATACAAATCGGAGTTACATGACACTGGCTTAAGGGGGAGAGGTACTCCACACGGTAAACTCCTCCGAATTACTCTAATTCACACTCATCAAGCAGAGAAGAAGCCGTCGAAGGCTGCCCGGGCGACCGGGCTCCTGGGCTCGGCCACGTCGGCCTTGACGAGGAGCGCGACGCTCACCTTGACCCCCGACGCCCAGGAGCCCCACACCTTGGTCACGGCCCCGAAGTTCTCCCGTCCCTTGGACGCCTCCTCGCCGGCGCCGGCGAAGGGCGCCCCTCGCTGCAGCCTCTTCTCGAACGCCTCGTCGGCCACCAGCATCGCTATGTCCGCCATTGGCAACCGATCGAAAAACACTCTGTCTGGAATGGATGCTGTGAAATGGGGATGGATGGATCTTCGGCCATCGGGTGCGTATTATATAGGATGTCTCTCGCTGCATGTTGATTGCTTTGGTTCGGATAAGCCTCTCCGTCGTGGGTTTGTGCCGCGATCGATCGCCGGTTTTGTTTATTACTGGGTGCCGTTTGCTTGTTTTGTTTGACGACTCCGGGCGCTGCTGCAGCTGTTTCGGTGGTGAGTTCCCTTTTTCAAATCCTGTTGGCCGGTGGGTGGATGCTTTGCAGCAACTTGAGAACTTTTCTCTTTAGCATAATTTGGTCGCTTATCACGTCTGCCATGTGGAAGCAACTTGAGAACCTGACGTGGCAACAAGAGATAATCAAAGAGAAACGTCGATGTCTCCTGCCTTACGATAAGCCATAGGAGCATCTATACCTCTCAAACCCGTCTCATACGCTCGGACGGGCTACCCGGTCACTAACCGTTGACGTTTTTTCGATTCAGACGGACGCCTCAAACGGGTCTCAAACGCCCGGGCTAACCAGCACCCCCCATATCCAACCCAAATATTGGGCGGATATGAGGCGCCCGGGCACGCCCGCCACGTCGGATCCGGTCCATGCTGGCCCACCGGACCCCACTTATATTCGTCATCATCCTCTTGCCGGAGCAACCCTAGCCACTTCACTCCACTCCACTCTACTCCCCTCCGTCACCCGAACTCACCTCCGGCGGTTTCCGACCTTCTCCGTCATGGCAGGCAGCGGATTGGACTCCGACCAGTCCGGATCCGTCGATTGGGGTGTCATCCCGTGTGGGTTGGAGGAGGCAATGGTAGTCTGCATTGCACTCCGCTCCCGGGAGGACAGCGCCCGACCGACGAACGGATCCGTCCGCCGCGTCGCCATAGCGTCAGCTCACCCGACGCTCGGGTCCTCTGGTGCTGGATCCTCGTGGTCCCGGCCGGAACACATGTCCTTCCCCATCATCGGTCGGGCAGAGTATGAGTCCCACCGGGAACGGGCGACCCGCCATGGGAAGGAGAGGATAAGGGCCGCTGAGGCCCGTATCGCGGTAGAAATGGCGGCGGCGGAGGCGGCTGATGCGGCGGCGCGGGCGGCCGCAGAGGAGGAAGCCATTCGCGCCCACATTGTGAAGAAACGACAGCGGAGGAACACGCGCGCCCTCGCCCGAGAGCAGAATTGGGCGGTCCGTGCCATGGCCGGACTGCCACCGAAGGAGGAGGAGGACAGCGACGGCGAGGACAGCGACGGCGAGGACAGCTCCGGCGACGAGCAGATCCGGCTCGATCAGTACTGCGCCTTCGACCGGTACTTCCGCGAGAAGGACGGCAAGGGCGCCGGGAAGGGCAAGGGCAGCCGTGGATGAACTCCACCATAGCCAAACATGTCAAATTTTGGTAGTACAATGGCATGTTTAGTGTAGTGTGATGGAGTAGCCGGACGATGCGTGTGCGTCAACATAGTTGCATGAGTTTGTATGAATTTGAGATATAGTAATTGAGGTGTCCGGATATGGAATGCATTTTTTGAGGAGTGCCCGGTCAGTGCCCGCGGACGTGTCCGAGCATGTCCGTGGGCGTTTGAGGGGCCAGATTTGCCAAGTCCGCCTGTAGATGCTCTAAGGCCTCGTTTGTTGGAGGAGGTTTAGAGGGGAATATCCCCGCAGGGCCCAGAATCCCCAGAAAACCCCAACAACCCATTTGGTTCGCAAGGGATTAAACGGGCCAAACCCCTCCAATCCTCGTCAACCCCTCCCTATCCATGCGGATCAACAACCCCGCAGAGCCCCTTGCGGAACGGAGACGCCGCTGCCACTCACAGCAGTTCCTTCGACGCGAGATGGGAGAAAACGGGACTACCAAATCCTCTCAAATATTATGGGTGGAGGGGGATTAAGGATTCAAGAGAGGATTTGAGGGGATTGGATGAAAGAGAGGGATTCACCTAATCCTCTGAAATCCTCATCCCCTTTGGGGCTGGAAATCTCCCTCTATCAAACGAGGCCAAAGGAGTATCTGTAAGTACAGGCTACTTTTAATCTGTAAAAGCACCAACTTTTATGTAGAAACTTAGGAAAGTAAGTTCCAAGTGTAAAAATTCTCTCAGATGAAAATCCAGAAACGTGTGCCAACACACACTGTCGATTAAAACCATGAAAAGAGGCTCTTTAAGTCTTAACCCAAAAAGGGCTTTCACCCCGCTTTATACAAACACAACACGGCCAGACCGATACAAGATGAAGAGGAGTCCTCTTACAAAGCAGATTAAAGATAAAACAAGATTACAAAAGTCAACGATGGAGACAAGGGACTAACATGGCCCTAGTGAAGGAAATATGCCCTAGAGGCAATAATAAAGTTATTATTTATTTCCTTATTTCATGAGAAATGTTTATTATTCAAGCTAGAATTGTATTAACCGGAAATTTAGTACATGTGTGAATACATAGACAAAACATCAGTGTCCCTAGTATGCCTCTACTTGACTAGCTTGTTAATCAAAGATGGTTAAGTTTCCTAGCCATGGACATGTGTTGTCATTTGATGAACGGGATCACATCATTAGAGAATGATGTGATGGACAAGACCCATCCGTTAGCTTAACACTATGATCGTTTAGTTTATTGCTATTGCTTTCTTCATGACTTATACATGTTCCTATGACTATGAGATTATGCAACTCCTGAATACCGGAGGAACACTTAGTGTGCTATCAAACGTCACAACATAATTGGGATTATAAAGATGCTCTACAGGTGTCTCCAAAGGTGTTTGTTGGGTTGGCATGGATCAAGATTAGGATTTGTCACTCCGTGTTTCGGAGAGGTATCTCTAGGCCCTCTCGGTAATGCACATCACTATAAGCCTTGCAAGCAATGTGACTAATGAGTTAGTTGTGGGATGATGCATTACGGAACGAGTAAAGAGACTTGTCGGTAATGAGATTGAACTAGGTATTGAGATACCGACGATCGAATCTCGGGCAAGTAACATACCGATGACAAAGGGAACAACGTATGTTGTTATGCGGTTTGACCGATAAAGATCTTCGTAGAATATGTAGGAGCCAATATGAGCATCCAGGTTTCGCTATTGGTTATTGACCAGAGAAGTGTCTCGGTCATGTCTACATAGTTCTCGAACCCGTAGGGTCCGTACGCTTAACGTTCGATGACGATTTGTATTATGAGTTATGTGAATTGATGACCGAAGTTTGTTCGGAGTCCCGGATGAAATCGGGGACATGACGTGGAGTCTCGAAATGGCCGAGAGGTAAAGATCGATATATTGGGAGGCTATATTCGGACATCGGAAAGGTTCCGAGTGATTCGGATATTTTTCGGAGTACCGGAGAGTTACGGGAATTCGCCGGGAGAAGTATTGGGCCTTATTGGGCCATACGGGGATAGAGGAGGCAGGCCAAAGGGAAGGAGGCGCCCTCCCCCCCATGGGTCCGAATTGGACTAGGGGAAAGGGGGTGGCGCCCCCCCCCCCTTGCCCTTTCCTACTCCCTCTCTCTTTCCCTCTTTCTTCTCTCCTACTCCGAAAAGGAAAAGGGAATCCTACTAGGACTTGGGAGTCCTACTAGGACTCCCCACACTTGGTGCGCCCCCTCTAGGGCCGGCCTCCTCCTCCTCCCTCCTTTATATACGTGGGCAGGGGACATCCCAAAGGCACAACAGACAATCTCTTAGCCGTGTGCGGTGCCCCCCTCCACAGTTACACACCTCAGTCATATCGTCGTAGTGCTTAGGCGAAGTCCTGTGCTGGTAACTTCATAATCACCGTCGCCACGTCGTCGTGCTGACGGAACTCTCCCTCGGCCTCAACTAGATCAAGAGTACGAGGGACGTCATCGAGCTGAATGTGTGCTGAACACGGAGGTGTTGTACGTTCGGTGCTAGGATCGGTCGGATCGTGAAGACGTACGACTACATCAACCGCGTTGATAAAACGCTTCCGCTTTCGGTCTACGAGGGTACATGGACACACTCTCCCCGCTCGTTGCTATGCATCTCCTAAAGAGATCTTGCGTGATTGTAGGAATTTTTTGAAATACTGCGTTCCCCAACACCTAGCCCCCCTTACATCATGGATTTGCTGCATATTTACTAATAAACAGTGCAAATTTAGTGTTGATTGCTGATAAAAATCATTTTTTCAGTGGTTTGACCCTCCCCAATCAGCTTTAAGAGCACTTGCTCCCTTGGTAGAATTTTTCTGCCTCCGCCACTGACGAGAGTGGCTACACCCTATCAAGAAACACTTGAGGGTACTAACTGGAAGAAAGACCGCACATCCAAGAGAACCCACCAGACGTCAATGTACCACTCACACCAAGTTGCGTCGAAGAAGACCCCTGCCCTCTCGGTCCAGCGGAGCGATGACCCTGCTTGCAGACAACGAGGACTGAGAGTGATGTCAACGATGTCATGTGTAACGGATAGTAAGCCGCCGAGACCGCCCCAAACCAGAGCTGAAGTTGCCTCGAGATAGGATCCAAGCTCGCCCGCCGATACCAAAGGGACGCACCGAAAGGTACCTGAGCTCCACGCCGTCACTGCCATGACCGCAGGACAATCAAGGGTTTTCACCCGGAGCTCTGACACGGAGAGGGGGGCCACAACAACGCCCCGAGAGGGACGCAACACCCACATGCATCATCGTCGTCTGCGCTGAACCACGGAGCTTCCGCCTGGGGTCTCACGCATGCCACCCGAGATACCACGGTCCCAGGTCCACCACCACCAAAACAAGCCTCCACACCACGATATGGGAGATACAATTGCCGAAGCACCGCCACCGCTAGGATCCCCACCACCTCGCTGGTCGCCCACACAGCCAAAGAGAAACACCACCGCCGCCGCCACATTTCTCGCCGTAGAGCCAACCGTGTGGCCTCGCCGTCCTGGGCCACCTCTCTGGAATCCGAGAACCCCAAACCCTGCACCACCGCCAGTCAGCATAGATTTGATTTTGTCTTTCGGAGGAGAACGACCACAAACCCCGTCGGCGGCGGGGCGCTCCGCTGCCAGCCGGGGGAGGTGGTGTTGCGACCTTGGAGTGGTGCTGCTGAGACGGGCTGAGGCTGACATGGCCGTCAATGGGGAGCATACTGCATACCGACGGTTAGCAATTTCCACGTGCAATCCATGCAAAGGGAACGCACAGGGGCGGTATGTGTGTGTGTGTTTTTTTTTCTCGCTCCATAGTGGCGCTACATAAACAACTGAGTCAGTACCAATCGTGACCGTACATGGGACTGCGACTGGACACTGGACGGCTCCGCAGGTCATCGGTTTGGGCTTTCGGCCGGTCGGCCGGCGCCTACCTAGCAGCAGCGCCCAAATTCAAAGACCAAATGTCAAAATCTCGCATAGTTGCCGTCCAAGTGAAGAGCAGTACAAAAAGTACACTTCTTCCTTGTTGCAAACCAGTAAAGCACACGGTTATGTACATACAAATCGGAGTTACATGACACTGGCTTAAGGGGGAGAGGTACTCCACACGGTAAACTCCTCCGAATTACTCTAATTCACACTCATCAAGCAGAGAAGAAGCCGTCGAAGGCTGCCCGGGCGACCGGGCTCCTGGGCTCGGCCGCCACCAGGTCGGACCTGACGAGCACCGCGACGTGCACCTTGACCCCGGACGCGGCGGCGGCGGCGGACTCGGCCCAGGAGCCCCACACCTTGGTGACGGCCCCGAAGTTCACCCTCCCCCCGGACGCCTCCTCGTCGGCGCCGGCGACGGCGCGTGGCGCCCCTCGCTTCATCCTCTTCTCGTGCTCCTCCGCCACCAGCATCGCGATGTCCGCCATTGGCAACCTAAAAAACACTCAACTCAGCCTGAAACTGTTGCTCTGGAGTCTGGAATCTGGATGCTCTTTGCTCTGGATGTTGTGGATGGATGGATCTCGGATGGGAGGCGCATTTTATAGGATGCTGGGATGGGTCTGGGTACACGGTGTGCTCGGTTCGGATAAGCCTCTGCGCGGTGGGTTCGTGGCGCGATCGCTCGCCGGTTTTGTTTATTACCGGGTGCCGTTCGCCTGTTTGTTTGTATGTATGTTTCCGCCACGCCGGAGACGGGCGCCACCTGCTGCCGCACCGCGGCTGTTTCGGTGGTCAGTCGCCTTTTTAAAATCCCGTTGGCCGGTGCTGGTGCTGGGTGGATCAGTGGGTGCGTTGGCGACGGGAACCTGACGTCGCAGCGTGATGATAAGGCACTGGGCTATTGGCGTTGCAGATATGTATCTTCCAGGCTCCTGCACAGTCACGCATAGAGAACTTGTTTATCTTCCAGTTGTTGGAGACTTGGAGTACACGACGGCAAGCACCGACGACGAATTTCCTTTGTTTTAGATTAGACGACTAACGACTAACGACGAATTCTCGAGTCAGCCGTACTTGTTAGAAAAGGCAGAGGGTGTACGGTGCCTTGTGAGTGGGAAGGGAGCGCGTTGCTGTCTCCCTGCCGTGAGGATAAACCATTTCCTCCAATGATTTCAGTAGGAGAGGAGGGACCGATGAGAAATAACACGATACAGAAACTGGATCGGGCCTAGCGAGCGAACAAAAACAAGAAAGAAAAGCCCGCATGTGAGCCGTGTTGATTGATTCATCCATTCATGTCGCCCACCGCCCCCGGTGTTACGAGGCACCCCTTGCACAAACCACAGCAGCTTCACGTGGTTCTGCGAAAAAAGCGCGGTTTCTGCAACATGATAACATCATGTGCGCAACGCTACAAAGATCAGCCAACGATTTACCCGGGGATAGATCTACAACAACTCTTCGATCTTTCAATCCACACTGACATACACCTTCCAACCCTACATGAGAGGCTGTTCTTCGTAATAATAACAAAAAAGACGATGCCTGAATGGGTGCGGCACACACAGATTACAAGAAAAGTGGCACGCGTGCAGAAAAAATATCGTCGGACTACTTCAGGAGTTTACAACGATGAGCACTTCTTTGCACCGACCATAGCAGGTTCTGCTGTGCATCGGACACGCAATTTTTTTGTGACTTGTTCCATATGTGCGGCATGCAGATTCAGAGCTCTTGCCCAACCCAGATTCCGTGACTGACTTGAGCACGCGGAAACTACGTTATGGATCATCCATAGGAACTACGCCATCAGTCACCTAGAATGAGTCCCCGCAGAGTATGTCGGTGAAAACAGAGACCGCCTCCTGCAGGTAGGACGCCCTGTCGTCACTGGGGACAGGGGCGTTGAGCATCGTCTGAAAGCAGCTCATGAAGAGATCCGGCGCCGAGCCCTTGCCGGGGCAACTCATTAGAAGCTCACAGAGCTCCTCTGCCATCTTCGAGAAGCATGCCCTGCCGCAGTTACATAAGAATGAGAACGGGCCTGAACATTTTTTCTAAAAGAAATAACAAATATCTTGGCGGACTTAAAGAATCAGCCAAGTCGTGTAAGGAATGACCAAGAAGCTTAGCTTTGGAATGGATTATATAATTCAGGTGCAAATTAATAGCTCCTTGCAAAAAAAAAAAAATCTAATTATATGGTAACTTGTGAACACTGCAAATCAAAATTGTGTTCTTGGAAGCAGGGTTACTTAAGTTAAAACATGGCATGGAAGCCTAACAGTTTCATGTAAACATCAATATATGGTTAGTTGCAGGTTATGGATCTATTCCATCAACAGATACTATCTTACCTTGCCTCAATGGGTAATTTGCTTCCCCAGATACCCAGCGAGTCATTTAATCGATCGAAGAAACTCTTGCACAATTCATTTTTACTCTCAAGTGGATCCTGGAAGATAAAGTAAAGTTGTGTCAACTCGGAAATATTCAGGAAATATTTGAATGGTAAAAATACGGAATACTTACTGAATCATCGTCCATAGTACTTTCTTCTTGCATGCAGTTTTTTATGTTGAAATAGTCTATGTATATTGCAGCACCAACGTCCCAGTCAGCAATTTCAGATTTGTGATTCTCCAAAGCACTTGTAATGTCAAAGATTTCTTGATGTTTGGCTGAACCATATGCCAAGAGACAAGCAATTACAAACTCATGCATTGTTTATTAACAGAAACAGAACAAAACTGATAAGATATCCTCAGTCATGCATAAGAACAAAAGAGTAACTAGGAAAATAGCACTGAAATTCACAAGAATCTTCATTTCATTAGGTTCTGGAGGAGTAGCCAAGAGAATTCTAGTTAACGGTTCCAAATTGTACTGAATGTTGCTGCCTGTGAGTAGAAATCCAATTTTTTTCTCCTTTTTCATCTCAATAGAAAGAAACGGGAAGTTTTATTGTGTTTGTTAGCAATGTATATGTTTTAAGATAGAATCTATCGAGGAGAATAATTGAAACTGGATTAAATAAAAAACAGAAATAAATTTCTTAAAAAAGATTGGAAAAAAGTAAGTAGTATTATATTCAAAATAAACGAAGGGACTTTTCGTAAGAAAATGTGGATGAATAGTTCTGTCTTCTAGATTTTTGATCGGATTTTTTGGTGGGTTTAACTGCATATTTATGTAGGTAGGAAAGTGAAACACTGAATCAGGTATTTACAACTAATTGTTTAGTGCATGCAGTGTAGGGAAGACTTACATGACAGAAACAAAGAATGAGCAACAGATGTCATGAAAATGGTATGAGCTTTCTTCCAATTGCCGCATTGAATATAATTCCCCAGTGCACCTTGTCGATCTCCATAGTATTCTTGATAAAGAGCCTGCATATAGGTATTGTCAGCTAAGCAGGCTCATGTTTAGTGTTTTTCTCGTAGTGGCATTCATGAGTATTTGTAATCAATGGTTATACAAATTTTCATCAAAGAAAACACATTGACTGCATGTCAGATAATTAGCAGGAAGTTATAATATTGTTACTAACCAGAGCCTCATGTATCCATTCTGCTGGTATACCAAGTTCTGCAATATATTGCCTCTGAGCCCCATCTTTGCTCCATATCTCACAATACTGCGACAAAATTTCCCTGATTAACTTTTCGTGGATGTAAGGGGCATCATCCAGATGTGGCATATGCAGAATGACGTAGATAGCCCAATGGCACTTCCCAAGACACAGTAACTGATGGACAAAACTCAAATCCAGTACATGAAGATCATTTGTACTGAAAGCACCAATAGCTTCGAGAATAGATCGTTGATGCCAGATCATATGGTAGTCCATGGGATCATACGATGACGAGAATGCACTGAACATAGTCTTTAGAAGCCCAAACTTCTCATCTTGGTTTGCATGAAGAAGCATTAAATAAAAAGATATGTCAAACCGGTCACCTGGGGACCACTGAAGTGCTTCCTCGAGAGGTCCTTCATCGATGTATACAGGAACAGGATTTGGAACTTTGCCCTCACCAAGTAGTTGGTGATAACACCGAATGATAATATCAAGTGATGTATCTGGTGACAACTGATACCACATGATTAAACCAAGGTACCTTTTCCAGTCGATTGGTGAATCAAGTAAAGCGCCTTGTATGTTACCAGTAAGCAACTCGTATATCTTTAACCTGTCTTCCTCAATATAATCGAAGTCCAGACCATTTATTTTCCACAGATCCAGCTGCTGAGCAACATCCGAGCGATTTAACATCGATCCACCTGCCTGGCTTAGCAGGACTGCCAAGCGGACATCGCCCTTTGAAGCAGCAATTTCTGTGGCTGTGTCCAATTGTCGACCAGTCAAATGCAGAACAATATGCTCCAAGTATCTGGCATCACTTAAAGAACCCACCTCTCCTTGTACCCGATGACAAACACTGTCCTGTAACCAATTGCTAAAGTCTGCTCTCCTAACCAAAGGAAGTGCTTCAGGGTCAATGTTCACAGAACCTTCTTTCTTATCCAAAATCATGCCCTCCTGATCCTCATCACCACAAAATTCCAACTGGTTGCCAGCTTCTCTCTCTGAGAACAGGACCCTAATTAACTCCCAAACTGTAACTTGATGCATTAACAGCACACGTGAAGACATGGATAAATCACTGATTTCAAGCTGCCTTTCGATGATATCAATATATGATCTGCAAATATCTGGCAAAACCAAACGACTTGCCACAACTTTCTGAAGCTTTAATTTAAACAAGTCAGACTCAGTTTCCAGAATTTCGCGGTCAAGCCTCTTATGGAGGTCCATTGGATCCGAGAAACATAGTTCTGCCAGCTCCTCTTTAACTTTGTTCTGCTCATCACGCACAACTTTATCACCTGCAACTTTCTCTATGTGAATAACAGAAGAAAGGCCAGTTCCAGGAGTATTGACAGGACTACCAGAATGGAGAAGGATGCCATTTGGTCCCCAACCAACTCGAAATGATCTACCCATAAATAAAGCAGCATCCACTATGCAGTTAGAATATACTTTTCCAGCAACAGGAGTTGCTTGCTCAGCTGGTAGTTTGAAGCCTTCTACCTTGGTCATTCTCACCGGAAATCCCTTGTTTTTTCCAGACATGAGAATACCATGAGAAGATGCACCAAGCTCTGTAGAATTTACATTGTATTCCAGCAGTGCATGTGGTTCTTTCCTTGCAAGCACACCATATCTCCTTCCAAATTTCTGAGAAGAACCGTGCAAAGGAGACGGAGACCTCATCCTCGGACCTTTACCACTTGTGTTGGGTGAATCCACATTCATCCTTTCTCTGCTGAGGTGTCTGTGATCAGATGGAAAGCCATCCACCATGTCTTCTTCTTCCTCATCATTGGGAAACAATGCCATCCGCATTTCCTGCATCTTTGCAGGGTCAAGCCCAAGATGAGCAGGCAACGAATGCGAAAGCTCCAGTTCATGCCCATTGGAAGGTGGGTCTCTTGCTTCAGCAATCGGTTGTCGTACAGCCGGCTCATCCATGGCAACATCATCATCCTCCTCGTCCACAAGGCCAAACCTACTGAAGTGATCAACCTCGAACTTCCAGCTACCATTCACAGGATTGAACGAGAGAAACCTAGCACCTTGCTTCTTCGCGCGGCACCTTAGCAACTCAACTAGGAGGCCGGGTTTCGGAAGTGTACTCAAATCCAGCTTCAGGGTCACCTCTGCAGCTTTATTGAGGCCATGCCCTACGGCCGGCTTGCCAGCCTCGTCCCGGTAAACCACCACAGAATGGCGGCCAAACTTGACGATTTCGTTCAGGTCCAGCCCCCTCACATCGGTGCTGCCAGAGAACTTAACCTGCCCATACCTCACCCTGCCGACGACGAAATCTGGAACCCTGCTGCAGTAGCCCGGGTCAGCCGCCTCCCTCTCGACCAGCTCCTCGACCGACGGCCGAGTGAAGTAGTCGGAGAAGCGCAGGACAGGGAACATGGCGTCGACAGCCATCAGCCGAAGACGAATGGAGCGGCAACCGGCCTATTCGCTGGCAGCCTGCCGCGGTGCCGCCCCCGCCCGGCGCCTCCGACTGGCCGCCGATTCAGTCGCGCTTTGCCCTATTGCGGGGCTCGCCGCCGGCGCGCAACCCTGGGGAGGGGGAGCGCAGAGACGTGGCCACCGCGCCGCGAGGGAGGCGACGGATTCGCCGCGTGGGGGAGGGCGGACGGGTGGGCGGAGTGGAGTGGCCTGAACGGCGTGTGCCCGACGAGCGTGGGGAGCGGCGGCGGCGCGGCTTGCGAAGTGCGATCTGCGAGTTAGGGCGCGTCCATCCGTCAGACCCGTGGGCCGTACCGAATCACACTGGTCGATTGGGCTATTGCGGTCCAGAACTAGGCCTAGTTGGGCTTCAAAAAAATTAGGGCTCTATCCGCATTTCTGGGCCCATTTAATCAGGGCCTAGTGTAATCTTGTCAGTGTAATTTTCTAGCCTAAAAAAAGTGTAATTTTCTTCTTCTGCTAAAACAGCTTTAATTTCCATTTAAAAAAACTTTATTTCCATTCTATGATAAAGAGAATCCTCTGTCCTAAACAACACATGAAACCTATATGTCTATTTATGAAGATTTGTATGTTTTATGCCGTAGTTTTCAAAAGTTTCGTTTGAGTACTGCCCTACGGAAGCCAATATGAGCCCCTCGGTTTTCGTGGAGTCTGTGTTTAGCGGATGATGTAACCATTTTCAAAAATAAATATAATCTGTTAGTTTAGCTAAACAACACACAAAACACTTTTAAGCCATAAAGATATGATCCTTTAATGATCTATCCAGATCCTACAGCCGCTCATATCTGCGTCCAACTATGGCTTCGATGCTATGGGGCTAGGGGAGGGGATCCTCATCTCTTGTTTGTTTAGGGGGAGTTCTTTTTGGTTATTTGTGTTTTGGTAACATCATTTGAACAATGATAGTGGTGTCGTCTCGAATAGTTCTCACGCTCTAATCTCATAATGGTGGCGTGTCGGAGTAAATGGCCACGGGTAGCCTAATCGGCTCCCCCTGACACTTCAAGAAATTATCAAGCCGATTGAGCCTTCAAGCATCCAACACACAGGGCCGCCTTTCCCTGGCCGGCTGTCTCATAGGCCGACTACCGGAAGGCGACCCGACCTCAAGAACCTTCCCGAAGATAACCACAAGATGGCCGACTCCAGGAAGCCGGCCCCAAGGAGACCGACTCCCAGAAGCCGGCCGCAAGAAGACCGACTCCACGATGCCGGCCACGAGAGGACCGGCTCCCAGCAAGCGGCCGAGATTGCACCCTCAAGGACTGCACCCACCTAACGGTGATGAGACGGGGCGTGGCTACAGTACAGCCTACCACCCCGAATCCCGGAGCACGCGTGGCCACAGTGCGTCGTACGGGTCGGCCATCCCCCTTCCGGCGTGGCATTGTTGCCACGTTGACCATGACGCCACCCACGACAGGCGCCAGTACGGCCCGCGGGCGGCGGGCCCCTTCAGCCAGAGAGATGCTCGAAGGCGGCCAGGCCTCCCCTAGTCGGCCGGGGGCGTAGCCGGCTCCCAATAGCCGGCCACCTCCCTCCCTCAAAGTATGTGCATCATTAAGAAGACAAGACGGGGTAAGGCTACAGTGAGAGCTCGCCAGACGGCGGCACTGTAGCCATCCTTACCTCGACGAAGCCCTCGTCAGCAGGGGTGAGGCTACAGTAACCAGCCGCTGGCGGGACCCACCAGTCGGCGGGCCCCAGCAGCCGGCGGAGAAGCGGCGAATACAAACACTAACGGCCTGGACCCACGTCCAGCCGGATTACCATTGTACCCCTGAGGGGTAGGCCTATATAAACCCCCCAGGACACGCATGCAAAGGGTTGATCTCTGAGAGGTTTTTAGACACCATGTAGAGAGAAGAGAAGAGCTAGCCTTGCCCTTATTCTTCCTCTGACCAAACAGCTCAAGGAGCCACTTGTAGCCACTTGTGTTGATATAGTGATCATGCAGAGACCCCGCAAAGTAGGACTAGGGGTGTTATCTCCACGGAGAGCCCCGAAACTGGGTAAGATTCGCCGGCGTGCATGTCTTCGCCTTATCCCGTTTCCAGGCACCGGCGACGTCTTACTGGCTCCCACAATGATAAGCCATCCGTTGGCATATGTCGCACCTACCACCCAACATTTGGCGCCCACCGTGGGGCCAGGTGCACCGTCGTCCGGAGACCTATTCTGGACGGGAACCATTTTCCTCCCCAGCGAGCGTAGCCAGCCCGGCACGCCCGATGGCGCTTGCCCCGACGCGCTGCGAAGCGTCGATGACGCCTGCGCGGCGAGCTGCCTCGCCGATCTTCTTGGCGAGGCTCGCATCTCCGACGAGCCTGCGTCTGACGCGGGCACAGACTGCCCCGAGAGCCACCTCGTCAGCCTCCTCGACCAGCTTCACGTCTCCAGCGAGCTTGCTGTGGACTTGGAGTCGGTTGGCTCCACCGACCCGATGATCGTCGACTCCAACACGGCATCGCTTGACGCCTTCCCCACCAACGTGGTGATCATCAACGACCCTCTTCCTCGAGCCAACAGCGGCAGCAGCGCTGTCACTGAGGTGTTGGTCATCAGCCACGGCGCCGCCTCTGGCGAGAACGCCCACGACGCCCTACAAGCGGCGCTGCACGACTTGTCCGTCCCCATCCCGGCCGACGCCGACGCCGAGACACTGGAGGCACGCCGCCTCGCCCTCATCGCAGAGGGCCAGAAGATAGCATCCATGAGACGCCTCACTGAGGCTCACCAGCGCGAAGTTGACCGCGCCGCCTCCTAGCGGGCCGAGCCGAGCCGGCTTCGTCAAGAAGCGCGGTGCAGCCATCGCCAACATGCTGGGAGCAGACCGCCCAGTCTACGCCACGCCACTCGAGAACCTGCGTGCCGCTCAGGCGGCCGTAGACGAGCTGAACGGGCTGGGGGCCGACGAGCTTCCCTACATGACTAGACGCATCCAGCAGCTGATCGACGCGGCCGCAGAGCGGCATGAAGCCAGCGCCCGCGCTGAAAGTCCTCCCCCATGCCGAGAGCACGACGCGACATCCCGGACGCCGACTGCAGACGGCGCCTGCGCGAGAAAAGACAAGGAGCTGGCTGCTAGCCGGAGTCGGACTCGGCTCACCATCGAGCGCGACGCAGAAGGCCGCCCCCGAGCTGTGGAACGACGAGGCGATCCGCCTCCTCCCCTGCCTCGTGGGGAGAGATATCTCACCCCGCCGCCTGTCATGCATCCGACTCTCGGTGGCCGACAGGGCCACTGCGAAGGAGTCGGCGAGAATGACGCCCGCCACCGGATCGACCGCCTAGCGCGATCCCTGGCGCTAGAAGAAGAAGATGATATCGACCCGCCTTGCTTTGGCCCCCGCATCCACGACGAACCCTTCCCCAAAGGATTCTCGCTCCCAAGAGACACGCCAAAATACAACGGCTCCGTGAAGCCGGAAGACTGGTTGATCGACTACTCCACTGCAGTCCGCATAGCGAACGGCAACAGGCGCGTTGCCGTGAAGTACGTCCCGCTCATGCTTCAAGGCACGTCACGCACTTGGTTGAACAGCCTCAAGCCCTACAGCGTCAACAGCTGGCTAGACTTCATGGAAGTCTTCATCCGCAACTTCACCAGCACGTACAAGCGGCCTCCCAAGCCCCGCCAGCTCTCCTTGTGCGTCCAAGGGCCCAGCAAATCAACTCGCGACTACCTCACGCGTTGGGCCGAGCTCCGCAACTCCTGCGAAGGGGTGCACGAGGTTCAAGCCATAGAGTACTTCACCGCCGGGTGCCGAGAGGGCACCCTCCTCAAGCACCGACTCCTCTGCGATGAGCCGACTACCCTCGACGAGCTGCTGATCATAGCAGACAAGTACGCCACGGCCGACTCCTCAATGAAGACCGAGCTTCGAGTGGATGCCTCTGGAAAGGTACTCGCTCTGGCTCCCAAGACGCCGGCTGGCGACTCCAATCGACGCCCTTACCAGAACGACAGCAAGCGCAAGGCCCCTGTGCCGCCTTCCACCAGTCGGCAAGTAGCCACAGTCGAAGACGAACAACCTGAAGGGCGGCCCATGCCCAAGAAGCAGAAGGGCGGCAGGACGGCTTGGCAGCCGGCTTTCTCCTACGAGCAAACCCTTGATGCCCCCTGCAAGTTCCACAGCGGCGCGAAGCCATCCAACCACACGACCCGGAAGTGCCATTGGCTCACGCGGATCTCCAAGGGCGAAGGGCTGGTGCCGCCTCCACCTGCTGGCCCGCCGCCTCCAGCCCCTCAGCAGTCGGCTGCTCGACCAGCAATCGGAGCCATTCAAGATGAGTTCCCAGATGAGCACGCCGCCTACGTCGTCTTCACAAGCCAAATTGAAGACAAGCGCAGTCGGCGCCGACAGCACCAAGAAGTCAACGCGGTGGCCTCTAGCAACCCAGAGTTTATGCATTGGTCTGAGAAGCCTATCAGCTGGAGCCGGGCCGATCACCCAGAGGTGATGCCGTCTCCCGGCTCGTATGCATTGGTGTTGGACGCCACCCTCGCGACTGAAAGACAAGCTGCCCGTTTCTCCCGTGTGCTGATTGACGGTGGAAGCAGCATCAACATACTGTACCGCGACACCATAGAGAAGCTGAACGTCAAGACGAAGCATCTCATGCCAAGCCGGACTGTGTTCCATGGCATCGTACCCGGCCTGTCCTGTTCCCCGATAGGCAAGATCAAGATAGACGTTCTCTTCGGAGACAAGGGTCACTTCCGCCGAGAGGCGATCTGGTTTGAAGTGGTGGATCTAGAGAGCCCTTACCACGCATTGCTTGGCTGACCTGCCCTGGCCAAGTTCATGGCTGTGCCCCACTATGCCTACCTCAAGATGAAGATGCCGAGTTCGAAGGGAATCATCACCATAGCCGGAGACTACAAGAAATCCTCCGAGTGTGCTGCAGCCAGCAGCCGGCTGGCCGAGTCCCTCGTGATTGCGGAAGAGAAGAAGATGTTGGACCGAGTCGTGGCCATGGCCGGCAAGCAGCCGGGCCTGTCCCCTGACTCCAAGGAATATGATGCTCAAGGTTCCTTCTAGCTGGCCAAGGAAACGAAGAAGATACCTCTGGACCCGGAGAACCCGGAGAGGTTTGCTGTCATTGGTGCAAACCTGGACAACAAATAGGAAGGTGAGCTCGTTGATTTCCTCCGTGAGAATCGGGACATCTTTGCATGGTCCCCAAAGGACATGCCGGGTGTTCCGAAGGATTTCGCCGAGCACAAGCTACACGTTCGAGCAGATGCAAAACCAGTCAAGCAACCTCTCCGCCGACTATCGGAAGAGAAGAGAAGGATTGTAGGAGAAGAGATAACCCGGCTCCTGGCAGCCGGCTTCATTATGGAGGTGTTTTTTCCAGAATGGCTTGCCAACCCGGTCCTGGTGTTGAAGAAAAACAATAAATGGTGCATGTTTATAGATTACACCAGCCTCAACAAAGCCTGACCCAAAGATCCATTTGCCTTACCATGAATCGATCAAGTGATAGACTCCACAGCCGGATGCGAGCTGTTGAGTTTCTTGGATGCTTACTCAGGCTACCACCAGATCAAGTTGGATCCAGCTGACCGCCTGAAGACCGCCTTCATCACACCATTCGGAGCTTTCTGCTACCTGACTATGACATTCGGCTTGAGAAATGCCGGTGCCACTTTTCAGCGTTGCATGCAGAAATGCCTCCTCAAGCAACTCGGCAGAAATGCCCACGCCTATGTAGACGATATTGTGGTGAAGACGGAGAAGCGCGGCACCCTGCTGGAAGACCTCAAAGAAACATTTGACAACTTGCGCCGATTTCAGATCAAGCTGAACCCTGAGAAGTGCGTGTTCGGAGTACCAGCCGACCAGCTTCTAGGCTTCTTGGTCTCCGAACGCGGCATCGAGTGCAACCCAGTGAAGATCAAGGCCATAGAGAGAATGGAGATTCCTACCAAGCTGCGAGACGTTCAAAAGTTCACCGGGTGCCTGGCCTCCCTAAACCGCTTCATCAGTCGGCTAGGAGAGAAGGCTCTCCCCCTGTACCGACTCATGAAGAAGTCCACCCACTTCGAGTGGAACGACCAAGCAGACCAAGCTTTCCACGAGTTGAAGAAGATGCTGACCACACCGCCTGTCCTGGCAGCGCCGACTGAAAAAGAGCCCATGCTCCTTTACATTTCCGCGACTAGCCGAGTGGTCAGCACAGTTATTGTGGTCCAACGCCCAGAAGAAGGCCGGGCTCAGTTAGTCCAGAGGCCGATGTACTATTTAAGCGAAGTATTGTCCACCTCGAAGCAAAACTACACACACTACCAGAAGATGTGCTATGGAGTATACTTTGCCGCCAAGAAGCTGAAGCCCTACTTTCAAGAGCATCCCATCACGGTCGTATGCACTGCCCCGCTTGCCGAGATCATAGGCAGCCGGGATGCATCTGGTCGGGTGGCTAAGTGGGCCATTGCGCTGGCTCCTTACACGATCTTCTACCAGCCTCGCACCGCCATCAAGTCCCAAGCATTGGCCGACTTCCTTGTCGACTGGGCCGAGACCCAGTACCTACCGCCGGCTTCCGAGTCCACTCATTGGCGGATGCACTTCGATGGGTCCAAGATGCGCACCGGCTTGGGAGTCGGCATCGTCCTCACCTCTCCCAAGGGCGACAAACTCCGATACACATTGCAAATTCATTTTGCCGTCTCCAACAATGTGGCCGAATACGAGGCGCTCATACACGGGCTCCGGCTAGCCAAAGAGCTCGGCATCCGCCGGATCCTGTGCTATGGCGACTCGGACTTGGTGGTCCAACAATCATCTGGCGACTGGGACGCCAAGGACGCAAACATGGCGAGCTACCGCTTCCTTGTTCAGCAAATCAGCGGATACTTCGAAGGATGCGAGTTCCTCCACGTGCCACGGGCCGACAACGAGCAAGCAGATGCCCTGGCATGAATCGGCTCCACCCGACAAGCTATACCAACCGGCGTCTCTCTCCAACGCCTCCTCAAGCCGTCTGTCAAGCCGTCTCCAGAATCAGACTCCATCTTCGTACCGCCTGCCCCTGATGCAGTCGGATCCGACTTGGGGAACCCAGCAGGCGGCTCGGGGACTTCGACAGGCGGCCCTGGGACTGCCGTAGTCGCACCCGGCTCAGGGACTTCAAAACCCGGCCCGGGGACTGCAACGACACAACAGGCGGTGGCCGACTCCAACTCTTCACCACCCAACCCACCCGCCCTGGTCGCAGTAGCCGTGTTGGCAATAGAAGAAGTCGCAGCTCCGTCATGGGCCCAACCCATCCTCAACTTTCTGGTAAACAGAGAGCTGCCGACTGACGAGATCTCGGCAAGATAAGTTCAACGCCGAGCCGGAGCATACACAATAGTGAACAGAGAACTCGTTAGGCGAAGCGTCACTGGAGTATTCCTGCGCTGCGTCGAGCCAGAGAAGGGCATAGCAATCCTCAAGGATATCCACCAAGGCGAATGCGGCCACCACGCGGCCTCAAGATCACTTGTCACCAAAGCTTTCCGCCATGGGTTCTTCTGGCCGACTGCTTTGGAAGACGCCAAGGAATTAGTCAAATGCTGCAAAGGGTGCCAAGTCTTCAGCTCCAACCAACACCTGCCGGCTTCTGCACTCAAGACCATCCCCCTCACCTGGCCCTTTGCCGTCTGGGGATTGGATATGGTGGGCCCATTCAATACGGCGCGCGGCGGCATGACACATCTGCTTGTCGCCGTGGACAAATTCACCAAGTGGATTGAAGCGAAGCCAATCAAGAAGCTGAATGGGCCGACTGCCATGACATTCATCGCAGATATCACCACTCGGTATGGCATACCACACAGCATCATCACCGACAATGGCACGAATTTTGCCAAAGGAGCACTGGCACGTTTCTGCGCGACACAGGGCATCCGACTGGACTTAGTGTCCGTTGCCCACCCGCAGTCAAACGGCCAGGTCGAGCGAGCAAACGGCCTCATCCTCTCCGGCATCAAGCCCCGACTGGTCGTACCACTGGAGCGATCGGCCGGCTGCTGACTCGATGAGCTGCCGGCTGTCCTCTAGAGTCTGCGTACTACCCCAAACAAGTCAACTGGCTTCACTCCTTTCTTCCTTGTATATGGTGCCGAGGCTGTCATCCCAACTGACATTGAGTTCGACTTGCCTCGGGTCACCATGTACACAGAGGCGGAGGCCAAGGAAGCGCGAGAAGACGGCGTCGACCTGCTGGAAGAGGGCCGGCTATTAGCACTCAGTCGGTCCGCCATCTACTAGCAGGGTTTGCGCCGTTACCACAACCGGAAGGTCAAGCCAAGATCCTTCCAAGAAGGCGATCTTGTGCTCCGGCTGATCCAGCGAACAGTCGGCCAACACAAGCTCTCGGCCCCTTGGGAAGGCCCCTTCGTCATTAGCAAGGCCCTAGGCAACGACTCCTACTACCTGATCGACGCACAGAAGCCGAAGGCACGCAAGAGAGATGATTCCGGCAAGGAGTCGGAACGACCATGGAACGCCAATCTCCTCAGAAGATTTTACAGTTAAAAGCAGTATGTACCACGCTACCTTTTGTATTAAGTACAAGACAACCGGCCCCCCGAGGAGCACTTGGGGACTGCCATCTTTTATCTATGTATGACGAGTGTCATACCTATGAATGTATTATTACATTTGATTTTCTGTCCGGCACCGGGTTCGATCAGTCGGCCCGGGGACTCGCCGCCTTGAGTTATATTAAAGTTATGCCTGCAGTCAGACAAGTAGTGTGTCGGTACCCGAGCCCTCTCTTGTTGAAAGTCGCAGCTCGAAGAACCGACTGACCGACTGGAAAGAGCCAAAGGCAGGAAAGGATGCCCACACGAAAAACGGCTAAGGACTAACGAACTTATATAACACAAGCCGGCCTCCCACCCCGCCATCCGGCTATCAGAACAGTCGGCTGGCCGGCTTCCCATTCACCTTGCTACAATCTAAGAAAGCTAGAGTACTTGCCCTCCCAACCGGCCAAGCACTTCTCCAGCCACAGACTGCAGAGCAGCTGTCCGGCTGGGAAGGCGGCGACCAAGGGAGGGCGATAAAGGAAACAGCCAAAGGATGAAAAGCAAGAGCAATTGGAAGCCAAACACATGCATGCTTATATTTACACAAAAGGCCTTTGAAAGGCCGGCATTCAACATAGTTTGAATACACCCCCAGTGGGTGGAACTGCGCAAATTTAACAAAATATTGTTCAAAGAGTAACAAAACAGGAAAGTAAAGGCGGCAGATCAGGCTAAGGGTGAACAGGCGAGCCGGGCAGGTCAGTGGAGGCGGCAGTGCCGGCTGGAGGAGTGGCCGGCTGGCGAGTCTTGTCTTGATCATCGCCGGCTGCAGGCGGCGCGCTCGCACGCACCTCGTTGCTGGAGGCACGATCAAGTTGAGGCTGGCCGGTCGCTCCACCGTCTGGCACGGCGTCTTCACCATCCTCTCCCTCCTCCTCTTCGCCCTCATCGCTGGAGTCGATCTCCTCCGCCGAGTCCTCACCATCTGCTGGGTTCAACCCGAACCATTCCTCCGACTGAGCAACGCCGTCATCATCCACCTCAGGAGCAAAGGCGCTGGTGTCGGTGTAGTCGGCGATTGCCGAGGCGCGTTGGATGATATCCGGCCGCACCGCCTCCAGCTCCTCGTCAGCCTCCTGCCACTAGGTGGCTAGTTGGTCCAAGCTCAGCTCGGGATACCAAGCTTTGACGAACTCTAGCGCCTGACTGAGCCGCAGAAGCCTTCCAGGCCTCAAAGCGTCCAACCGCTACCTCCAGCCAGTCGGCAGTCCGACTGGGGGTACGGGGAACCACCTCGCCGGGCCAGAGGGCGGCCAGCACTTGCGCCCCAACGCGTTGAAGACGACGGAGCATGCGGTGAGTCGGCTGGAGGCTGGCTTGGATCGCCAGAAGCTGCTCCTCAAGCGACCGACGAGCATTCAGCGCGATCTCAACACCAGCCTGCCTTCGCGCCTTGCGGTGGGCCTCGACGACCTGGTTGGCGGCAGTAGAGTAACCAGGGAAGTACTTTGCACAAGAAAGAAAGGAAGAGAAAGAGAAAAAACACAAAGTCAAAGAATGGACCAAATGGCAAGCGGCAAGCAATGGAGCGAAGAAGAAGGAAGCCTACCGTTAACCAAGTCTTCAATTTGGCCGTAGCCATTGGTCAGCGATTGCCTCGCCTCATCCCAGCTCGCCGCCTCGGTCTCGTACTCGGCGTGGAGGGCGGCCTCATTGTCCCGCACCGCCTTCAGGGCCGCCCTGTGGCTCTCCTCCTGGTCGGCCAGCCTCTTGGCCAAGCGGTCACGCTCCTGGGCCAAGGCGTTGAACTCGGCTTCCTTGGCGTGAAGGGCGGTCTGGGCCCCACCCAACTGCTCCCTCAGGTCGGCATTAGCCTCTGCAGATATGACAAAGAAGAAAAAAGCAATAAGAAAGAAGTCACCAGGAAAGATCCGACCGACTGCTCAGCAGTCGGCCCGAATCTCGGGGACTACACCCAGTGGGTGCGCTGACGCGCCCCCACGTGAGATAAAAGATGAAGCACTTACTCCGGCTCTCGGTTAGATCAGCGGTCTTCTGGGACAGCTCCCGAGCCTGGGAGTTGAAGGCAGCCGCGCGGAGGTTATGGTAGTCCTGCAAGTCGGACAGAGAAGCGAACAAGAGCAAGATAAGCAATCAAAGTCTACTAAGAAGTTCCAAGCCGCCTGCTCAGCAGCCGACTCGGAACTCGGGGACTACACCCAGTGGGTGCGCTGACGTGCCCCCACGGGAGAAATCAAGATCAAGAAACAAAAAGCGGGAAGACTTACCCGAATGATCGTCCGTATCGCGAGGAACTCTTGGTTGTACTGCCTCAGCACGGCGGCCTGGGCCTGAAGCCGGTTCCGGACTTCTAGCGCCGCCACGTTTACCACGGCTGTCCCACCACCCGGCGTCCACCCCGAGCTGGCGCTGGCCGCCTCTGGATCCTGGCCGACGAGCTAGAGCCCGCGGCCTTCTGCGGATCCGGCGCCGAAGTCGCCTTCCCCGCGCGCTGGCACGATGGTGTCCGGACCACAAGGTCCGCCCTCGCGGCCGGCTCGCCCCCAGCCGGTCGCGCGGGCAGCGCGCTAGGCCGGCTGCCTTGGTCCGCCCCAGTCAGCGATGGCGGTGCCGCCTCCCTCTCCTGGACAACGACGTCGCCCTCCTCCCTCTCCATCCCCGGCAGGTCACCACCGGCTTCCTCCGGCGGGGGCTCCGGGATCTCGGGCGCCACGGCGCGCAGTGGGGTGACAAGCAAGGCCCCTGCCGCTGCCTCTGCGGCTGCAGCCTCCGCCTGAGCCTTGGCCGCTGCGTCGGCTTGCGCCTTCGCCGACTCCTCCGCCATCCCCTGCGCCGCCTTGGCGGCGGCCGCCCTCAGCTCCTCCGCCTCCCGCGCCTCCCGCGCGTTCCTCTCCGTCGCCGCTTGAAGCTCGGCATGGGGGTCCATGCGGCGGGTGCTCGCGGATCCTCCCGCCGATCCAACCATGGAGGCAGCAGCGGTCCGCTCAAGAGAGAGCGGAGCCCTGTTTGATGAATCAAAACAAGGATTCAGAAGAAGAGTATCGACAAAAAAGAAGGAATACGCGAGAAGGTTGACACTTACGCTGAAATCTTTTGCGGCTGCTTCACCACCTTGCGGAAGCGGGCCGCCTTCGCGGCAGCCTCGTCCCGCCTGGTCGCCGCCGCCGTGCTCTTAGGCTTCTTCGGCCGACTGCCGAATAGGCCCGACGCGGCCCGGCGCTTCCGCGCGCCACCTCGGGCAGCCGGCGCGGCAATGAGCCCGTGCCTTGATCGGACGACGGTTGGCGGCGCGGGATGATTTCCGCCTCGTCGTCATCCAGCCAGTCGGCAAAGCTGGATCTAAGCCCGGAGCCGCCTGCTTCGCCGTCTGCTTCGCCGCCTCCTCCCTCGGTGTTGTCGTCCATGGCGGCCGCCCCCAAGTCGGGGTCGTCTAGGTCATGCGCCGCCCGGTCGGGGAGAAATTGGCGGTCCGCCCCCGATGCCCCGGCTGATGGTCGAAGGAGGAGGGTCTATCAAGACAAACCGACTGGTCAGAGTCGGCCAAGAGAAACTTGGTGACAAAAGTAAAGAAGAGAAGAAAAAGAAAGCTTACCGCAGGCGGAGGATTGGCACGGGAGTACGACTCCTTGCCAAACTGCCACTCCGCGGAGAGCTTGTAGTTCGCGAGATAGTTCACCATGTGAGCTACCTCGTCATGAGGCATCTCCTTGGTGCACATCCGACTCGGATCGAGTTGGCCGCTCATTTGACAGATCAAATGAGGGCGGCTTTGGAGCTGGAGCACCCGGCGCTCCACGAAGGTTGCCAGCAGGTCGGACCCGGTCAGGCCCTCCGACTGGATCATTACCCGGAGTCGGGCGACGACGGCGGCTCCAGCCGACGACAGCGTTTTGGCCCGATAGGACCACTGAGGCCGCCTCCCAGTCGGCGGGCCGGCTACGTAAGCCGGCAAGTTGACAAAGTCGCCTTGCGGGGCGACGTTCTTCACGTAGAAGTATGATTTCTGCCAGAGCTTCACCGATTGGATCAGCGTGATGGCAGGGAAGGGGTTGTCGGCTGCCGGCCTCCTCATCGCGATGAAGGCGCCGCTCTGAGCCGGCACGCCCTGCATGCGGGTGCCGAGCTTGGACTGGAAGAATTCTCCCAGAGCTCGAGGGTGGGGAGAACGCCAAGGAAGCCCTCGCACAGGGTGACGAAGGCGGACAGCAGCACCACCGTGTTTGGAGTGAGGTGGTGCGGCTGGAGCTGGTAGAATTCAAGAAAGGAGCGGAAGAAGGCGCTCGCGGGCAGGCCAAGTCCGCGTAGGAAATGGGAGCGAAAGATTACCCGCTCGCCTTCCTCCGGCGCCGGTGTGATCTCCCTCTCCGGCGTGAGACGGACCCGCACATAATCCCTGCCGGGCAGCCGCCGCGTCTTGCGGAGGCAGTCGATGTGGTCCGCATGGACGGTGGAGCCGTCCCAGTCTCTGTCGTGCTACATGACGGCAAGAAGCTGATGAGGAAGGGCGCGGCGACGACTAAAACACGGCCCCGCGGCGGCGATGCGGCGGGGTAGTGCGAAGACTAGAGGGATGGCGCGACGGCGAGGGGCGGCAACAACGGAGAGAAGGAAGAAGAAGATGGCGGAGCGAGGTGAGCGTGCGAGCGTCTGCCACTCCCCCTCCCCCTATTTATAGCCTCGTGCGGCGGAGCCGAGGAGGCGAGGCGTGGGGAGAACGTGGGATTAACTACGCCCACGACCCCACGTCCCGCGATCATTGCGCCCTAACGGCGTGCGGAAACGGCCGTTGGAAGGCGAACGGCCCATTTTGGGCCACAGAAGATCCACACCTAGGCCTAGGCGTGGGAGTGGTGGGCCCCGACCTGCGGCGGAGTCCCGTCGCGCACGTGGGCTGGCAGGCTTTTCCAGCCGGAGGGTGCCACGTGGCGTGCGGGCGGCAGTCGGCCGGCTCGCAACCCGTCGTGCACACCAGCTGGATCCCGCCTTCAGACTTCAAAACCTCACAAGACGGCGCACCTGACCAAAGCCGGCTCCTAGCTGCTGGCTCTTCAAGATAGGAAGCTGATTGAGCTTCTCGTCCTCCTCTCAGCCTCGAAGCCCAACCAGCTTCGGGGACTACTGTCGGAGTAAATGGCCACGGGTAGCCTAACCGGCTCCCCCTGGCACTTCAAGAAATTATCAAGCCGATCGAGCCTTCAAGCATCCAACACACAGGGCCGCCTTCCCCTGGCCGGCTGTCTCATAGGCCGACTACCGGAAGGCGACCCGACCTCAAGAACCTTCCCGAAGATAACCACAAGATGGCCGACTCCAGGAAGCCGGCCCCAAGGAGACCGACTCCCAGAAGCCGGCCGCAAGAAGACCGACTCCACGATTCCGGCCACGAGAGGACCGGCTCCCGGCAAGCGGCCGAGATTGCACCCTCAAGGACTGCACCCACCTAACGGTGATGAGATGGGGCGTGGCTACAGTACAGCCTACCACCCCCGAATCCCGGAGCACGCGTGGCCACAATGTGCCGTACGTGTCGGGCATCCCCTGTCCGGCGCGGCACTGTTGCCACGTTGACCGTGACGCCACCCACGACAGGCGCCAGTACGGCCCGCGGGCGGCGGGCCCCTTCAGCCAGAGAGATGCTCGAAGGCGGCCAGGCCTCCCCCAGTCGACCGGGGGCGTAGCCGGCTCCAAATAGCTGGCCACCTCCCTCCCTCGAAGTATGTGCATCATTAAGAAGACAAGACGGGGTAAGGCTACAGTGAGAGCCCGCCAGACGGCGGCACTGTAGCCATGCTTACCTCGGCGAAGCCCTCGTCACCAGGGGCGAGGCTACAGTAACCAGCCGCCGGCGGGACCCACCAGTCGGCGGGCCCCAGGAGCCGGCGGAGAAGCCGGCGAATACAGACACTGACGGCCTGGACCCACGTCCAGCCGGATTACCATTGTACCCCTGGGGGGTAGGCCTATATAAACCCCCAGGGCACCCATGCAAAGGGTTGATCTCTGAGAGGTTTTTAGACACCACGTAGAGAGAAGAGAAGAGCTAGCCTTGCCCTTCTTCTTCCTCTGGCCAAACAGCTCAAGGAGCCACTTGTAGCCACTTGTGTTGATCTAGTGATCATGCGGAGACCCCGCAAAGCAGGACTAGGGGTGTTATCTTCACGGAGAGCCCCGAACCTGGGTAAGATTCGCCGGCGTGCATGTCTTCGCCTTATCCCGTTTCCAGGCACCGGCGACGTCTTACTGGCTCCCACAATGATAAGCCATCCGTTGGCATATGTCGCACCTACCACCCGACATGGCGTTTGGTCCGGTGTTGTCAAGGAGCCGACGTGGCTCCATGGGTATCGGTGGCGGCCTTCATTAATGACCCCTCCTTTCGAGCAAGGTCACCCCCTGGTCTGGCTAAGCTAGAGTGGTCATGTCGCTAGATCGGGTGATGCCCTCACCAAAGTGATTGTCAGGATTGATGATTTTTTTTAGGGGAAGCAAAGTTTTATTGCTTACGTGTGCGTGGGCATATCACCCAAAGCACAGCCAGCCACAATGGGCGGAACATCAGACTCCCAGTATAGAGTTTCAGAATTAAAACAACACTGACCAATCTTAGCTAATTCGTGGGCTACAGTATTGGCCTCACGACGACAGGCTCGGACCTCGCTGAATGAGAACCACATCTTCATTTGTAGCTTCATGTCCTCGATGACTGGAGCGTAGGGCGACGACTTGGCATAGGCAAAGTCCAGCGCTTCTTCTAGCAGTTTGGAATCTGTTTCAAAAGCCACCCGTAGCATACCAAGATCAGCAGCTATGGTGATAGCACGTTCCATTGCTCTTAGCTCCGCCCCAAAAGCATCAAAGATAGCATTGGTACTTCCTACACCTGCATGAAGAATATTTCCATGGCTGTTACGAGCAACCACACCCCATCCCGCATGAGCATCTCCAGCATTGAAAGCTCCGTCCACATTAAGCTTTATGATGTCATCAGGTAGCGGTCTCCAGCGTGTGTCAGATTTGGCTTTCACATCCTTTCCAAAGAACTCAGCATATTCAAGGCTATAGCTCTTCGTTCGCCGAACGATTTCCTCGGCTGACAGAGGGAGCTCTCCTTCTCGTACCTTGTTACGGTTCTGCCACCACTGCCACCACATGGTTAAAATCGCAACTCTCTCTTGCTCCTGTAAGGTCCATAACATATCCAATGTCTCATGTACTGAATGCGCTGCTTCAAGTGGCGCCCGGACATGTTCCATATCAAGCGATCGCCACAATACCTTAACTGCTTTGCACTTGACAAACAAATGAGCCCCATCTTCATCCGTCCGACCACAGAAGAAACACTTGGTGCTATCAAGTTTGACACCACGGTTTGCCAGATTTATGCAGAGGGCTAGCGAATTATGTTTCAGACGCCATACGAACATTCTGATGTTCTGTGGGCACGGCATTGACCAGATACGCTTCCATGATTGGTCAGGCCAAGTATTCAGATCACCAGCTACCATAGTACTGCTGCCGGTGCTCCTTCCTTTACGTTCCTTCTCTAGCTGGGCATGAAGTTTGTATGCACCTCTGACAGAATGTCTTCCTCTTCCATCAAAGTGCCAGGCAGTAAAATCATCTACGCCCTCTCTCAGCGGGATCTGAAGAATATGCTTTACATCATCAGGCCAGAAAATGTCTCTGATTAGAGGTTCATCACACCCTCCAGTAATTGGGCAAATCAACTCGTTGACGTGGGTTAGAAGACATGCACCTCGCGGTGTGATAACCCTTCTAGACCATGCTCTCGGAATCCATGGATCCTTCCAAATCTCCACATTCATACCATCACCAACACGCCATATATATCCTTGCTTGACGAGGTCTGCTCCATGCAACTGTTGGGGAACGTAGTAATTTCAAAAAATTTCTTACGCACACGCAAGATCATGGTGATGCATAGCAACGAGAGGGGAGAGCGTTGTCCACGTACCCTCGTAGACCGACAGCGGAAGCTTTATCACAACGCGGTTGATGTATTTGTACGTCTTCACGATCCGACCGATCAAGTACCGAATGCACGGCACCTCCGAAGTTCTACACACGTTCAGCTCGATGACGTCCCTCGAACTCCGATCCAGCCGAGTGTTGAGGGAGAGTTTCGTCAGCACGACGGCGTGGTGATGATGATGATGTTCCGCCGACGCAGGGCTTCGCCTAAGCTCCGCGACGGTATTATCGAGGTGTAATCTGGTGGAGGGGGGCACCGCACACGGCTAAAATATCGTATATCAAGTGTGTTCTTAGGTGCCCCCTGCCCCCGTATATAAGGGAGCAAGGGGGAGGCCGGCTGCCCTAGGCGCGCCAAGGAGAGAGGGGGAGTCCTCCTCCTAGTAGGAGTAGGACTCCCCTTTCCTAGTCCTACTAGGAAAGAAGGGGGGGAAGGAAAGAGAGGGAGAGGGAAAGGGGGCTGCGCCCCCCTCTCCTAGTCCAACTAGGATTCCCCTTGGGAGGGGGCGCGCCACCTCATGGCTGCTGCCCTCTCTCTCCCCTCAAGGCCCACCAAGGCCCAATACTTCCCCGGGGGGTTCCGGTAACCCTCCGGCACTCCGGTTTAATCCAAAACTTCTCCGGAACACTTCCGGTGTCCGAATATAGTCGTCCAATATATCAATCTTTACGTCTCGACCATTTCGAGACTCCTCGTCATGTCCGTGATCACATCCGGGACTCCGAACAACCTTTGGTACATCAAATCACATAAACTCATAATATAACTGTCATCGTAACTTTAAGCGTGCGGACCCTTTGGGTTCGAGAACTATGTAGACATGACCGAGACACCTCTCCGGTCAATAACCAATAGCGGGACCTGGATGCCCATATTGGCTCCCACATATTCTACGAAGATCTTTATCGGTCAGACCGCATAACAACATACGTTGTTCCCTTTGTCATCGGTATGTTACTTGCCCGAGATTCGATCGTCGGTATCTCGATACCTAGTTCAATCTCGTTACCGGCAAGTCTCTTTACTCGTTCCGTAATACATCATCTCGCAACTAACTCATTAGTCACAATGCTTGCAAGGCTTATAGTGATGTGCATTACCGAGTGGGCCCAGAGATACCTCTCCGACAATCGGAGTGACAAATCCTAATCTCGAAATACGCCAACCCAACAAGTACCTTTGGAGACACCTGTAGAGCACCTTTATAATCACCCAGTTACGTTGTGACGTTTGGTAGCACACAAAGTGTTCCTCCGGTAAACGGGAGTTGCATAATCTCATAGTCATAGGAACATGTATAAGTCATGAAGAAAGCAATAGCAACATACTAAACGATCGGGTGCTAAGCTAACGTAATGGGTCATGTCAATCACGTCATTCTCCTAATGAGGTGATCCCGTTTAGTCAAATGACAACTCATGTCTATGGCTAGGAAACATAACCATCTTTGATTAACGAGCTAGTCTAGTAGAGGCATACTAGTGACACTCTGTTTGTCTATGTATTCACACATGTATTATGTTTCCGGTTAATACAATTCTAGCATGAATAATAAACATTTATCATGATATAAGGAAATACATAATACTTTATTATTGCCTCTAGGGCATATTTCCTTCAGTCTCCCACTTGCACTAGAGTCAATAATCTAGATTACATAGTAATGATTCTTACACCCATGGAGTCTTGGTGCTGATCATGTTTAGCTCGTGGAAGAGGCTTAGTCAACGGGTCTGCAACATTCAGATCCGTATGTATCTTGCAAACTTCTATGTCTCCCACCTGGACTAAATCCCGGATGGAATTGAAGCGTCTTCTGATGTGCTTGGTTCTCTTGTGATATCTGGATTCCTTTGCTAAGGCAATTGCACCAGTATTATCACAAAAGATTTTCATTGGTCCCGATGTACTAGGTATGACACCTAGATCGCATATGAACTCCTTCATCCAGAATCCTTCATTCGCTGCTTCCGAAGCAGCTATGTATTCCGCTTCACACGTAGATCCCGCCACGACACTTTGCTTGGAACTGCACCAACTGACAGCTCCACCGTTCAATGTAAATACGTATCCGGTTTGCGATTTCGAATCGTCCGGATCAGTGTCAAAGCTTGCATCAACGTAACCCCTTACGATGAGCTCTTTGTCACCTCCATAAACGAGAAACATATCCTTAGTCCTTTTCAGGTATTTCAGGATGTTCTTGACCGTTGTCCAGTGATCCACTCCTGGATTACTTTGGTACCTCCCTGCTAAACTTATAGCAAGGGACACATCAGGTCTGGTACACAGCATTGCATACATGATAGAGCCTATGGCTGAAGCATAGGGAACATCTTTCATTTTCTCTCTATCTTCTGCAGTGGTCGGGCATTGAGTCTTACTCAATCTCACACCTTGTAGTACAGGCAAGAACCCTTTCTTTGCTTGATCCATTTTGAACTTCTTCAAAACTTTGTCAAGGTATGTGCTTTGTGAAAGTCCAATTAAGCGTCTTGATCTATCTCTATAGATCTTAATGCCTAATATATATGCAGCTTCACCGAGGTCTTTCATTGAAAAACTCTTATTCAAGTATCCCTTTATGCTATCCAGAAATTCTATATCATTTCCGATCAGTAATATGTCATCCACATATAATATCAGAAATGCTATCGAGCTCCCACTCACTTTCTTGTAAATACAGGCTTCTCCAAAAGTCTGTATAAAACCAAATGCTTTGATCACACTATCAAAGCGTTTATTCCAACTCCGAGAGGCTTGCACCAGTCCATAAATGGATCGCTGGAGCTTGCACACTTTGTTAGCTTCCTTTGGATCGACAAAACCTTCTGGTTGCATCATATACAACTCTTCTTCCAGAAATCCATTCAGGAATGCAGTTTTGACATCCATTTGCCAAATTTCATAATCATAAAATGCGGCAACTGCTAACATAATTCGGATAGACTTAAGCATCGCTACGGGTGAGAAGGTCTCATCGTAGTCAATCCCTTGAACTTGTCGAAAACCTTTCGCAACAAGTCGAGCTTTATAGATAGTAATATTATCATCAGCGTCAGTCTTCTTCTTGAAGATCCATTTGTTTTCAATGGCTTGCCGACCATCGGGAAAGTCAACCAAAGTCCATACTTTGTTTTCATACATGGATCCCATCTCGGATTTCATGGCTTCAAGCCATTTTGCGGAATCTGGGCTCACCATCGCTTCTTCATAGTTCATAGGTTCGCCATGGTCTAGTAACATGACCTCCAGAACAGGATTACCATACCACTCTGGTGCGGATCTTGATCTAGTTGACCTACGAAGTTCAGTAATAACTTGATCTGAAGTTTCATGATCATTATCATTAACTTCCTCACTATTTGGTGTAGGTGTCGCAGAAACTGATTTCTGTGATGATCTACTTTCCAATAAGGGAGCAGGTACAATTACCTCATCAAGTTCTACTTTCCTCCCACTCACATCTTTCGAGAGAAACTCCTTCTCTAGAAAGGATCCATTCTTAGCAACGAATATCTTGCCTTCGGATCTGTGATAGAAGGTGTACCCAACAGTCTCCTTTGGGTATCCTATGAAGACACATTTCTCCGATTTAGGTTCGAGCTTATCAGGTTGAAGTTTCTTCACATAAGCATCGCAACCCCAAACTTTAAGATACGACAACTTTGGTTTCTTGCCAAACCATAGTTCAAAAGGCGTCGTCTCAACGGATTTCGATGGTGTCCTATTTAGAGTGAATGCAGCCGTCTCTAAAGCATAACCCCAAAACGATAGCGGTAAATCAGTAAGAGACATCATAGATCGCACCATATCTAATAAAGTACGATTACGACGTTCGGACACACCATTACGCTGTGGTGTTCCGGGTGGCGTGAGTTGCGAAACTATTCCGCATTGTTTCAAATGTAGACCAAACTCGTAACTCAAATATTCTCCTCCACGATCAGATCGTAGGAATTTAATTTTCTTGTTACGATGATTTTCAACTTCACTCTGAAATTCTTTAAACTTTTCAAATGTTTCAGACTTACGTTTCATTAAGTAGATATACCCATATCTGCTCAAATCATCTGTGAAGGTGAGAAAATAACGATATCCGCCACGAGCCTCAATATTCATCGGACCACATACATCTGTATGTATGATTTCCAACAAATCTGTTGCTCTCTCCATAGTACCGGAGAACGGTGTTTTGGTCATCTTGCCCATAAGGCACGGTTCGCAAGTACCAAGTGATTCAAAATCAAGTGATTCCAAAATTCCATCAGTATGGAGTTTCTTCATGCGCTTTACACCGATATGACCCAAACGGCAGTGCCACAAATAAGTGGCACTGTCATTATTAACTCTGCATCTTTTGGCTTCAACATTATGAATATGTGTATCACTACTATCGAGATTCATTAAAATTAGACCACTCTTCAAGGGTGCATGACCATAAAAGATATTATTCATATAAATAGAACAACCATTATTCTCTGATTTAAATGAATAACCGTCTCGCATTAAACAAGATCCAGATATAATGTTCATGCTCAACGCTGCCACCAAATAACAATTATTTAGGTCTAATATTAATCCCGAAGGTAGATGTAGAGGTAGCGTGCCGACGGCGATCACATCGACTTTGGAACCATTTCCCACGCGCATCGTCACCTCGTCCTTAGCCAATCTTCGCTCAATCCGTAGCCCCTGTTTCGAGTTGCAAATATTAGCAACAGAACCAGTATCAAATACCCAGGTGCTACTACGAGCATTGGTAAGGTACACATCAATAACATGTATATCACATATACCTTTGTTAACCTTGCCATCCTTCTTTTCCGCCAAATACTTGGGGCAGTTCCGCTTCCAGTGACCAGTTTGCTTGCAGTAGAAGCACTCAGTTCCAGGCTTAGGTCCAGACTTGGGTTTCTTCTCCTGAACAACAATTTGCTTGTTATTCTTCTTGAAGTTCCCTTTCTTCTTCCCTTTGCCCTTTTTCTTGAAACTAGTGGTTTTACTGACCATCAACACTTGATGCTCCTTTTTGATTTCTACCTCCGCTGCCTTTAGCATTGCGAAGAGCTCGGGAATAGTCTTATTCATCCCTTGCATGTTATAGTTCATCACGAAGCTCTTGTAGCTTGGTGGCAGTGATTGAAGAATTCTGTCAATGACGCAATCATCCGGAAGTTGAACTCCCAGTTGAATCAAGTGATTATTATACCCAGACATTCTGAGTATATGCTCACTGACAGAACTATTCTCTTCCATCTTGCAGCTATAGATCTTATTGGAGACTTCATATCTCTCAATCCGGGCATTTGCTTGAAATATTAACTTCAACTCCTGGAACATCTCATATGCTCCATGACGTTCAAAACGTCGTTGAAGTCCCGGTTCTAAGCCGTAAAGCATGGCACACTGAACTATTGAGTAGTCATCAGCTTTGCTTTGCCAGACGTTCATAACTTCTGGCGTAGCTCTTGCAGGAGGCCTGGCACCTAGCGGTGCTTCCAGGACGTAATTCTTCTGTGCAGCAATGAGGATAATCCTCAAGTTACGGACCCAGTCCGTGTAATTGCGACCATCATCTTTCAACTTAGCTTTCTCAAGGAACGCATTAAAATTCAACGGAACAACAGCACCGGCCATTTATCTACAATTAACATAGACAAGCAAGATACTATCAGGTACTAAGTTCATGATAAATTTAAGTTCAATTAATCATAGTACTTAAGAACTCCCACTTAGATAGACATCTCTCTAATCATCTAAGTGATTACGTGATCCAAAGCAACTAAACCATGTCCGATCATCACGTGAGATGGAGTAGTTTCAATGGTGAACATCACTATGTTGATCATATCTACTTTATGATTCACGCTCGACCTTTCGGTCTCTGTGTTCCGAGGCCATATCTGTACATATGCTAGGCTCGTCAAGTTTAACCTGAGTATTCCGCGTGTGCAACTGTTTTGCACCCGTTGTATTTGAACGTAGAGCTTATCACACCCGATCATCACGTGGTGTCTTAGTACGAAGAACTTTTGCAACGGTGCATACTCAGGGAGAACACTTTTATCTTGAAATTTTAGTGAGAGGTCATCTTTTAATGCTACCGTCAATCAAAGCAAGATAAGATGCATAAAGGATTAACATCAGATGCAATCAATATAAGTGATATGATATGGCCATCATCATCTTGTGCTTGTGATCTCCATCCCCGAAGCACCGTGCTCGTGATCTCCATCTCCGAAGCACCGTCATGATCACCATCGTCACCGGCACGACACCTTGATCTCCATCGTAGTATCGTTGTCGTCTCGCCAAATAATTGCTTTTACGACTATCGCTACCGCTTAGTGATAAAGTAAAACTATTACATGGTGATAGCATCTCATACAATAAAGCGACAACCATATGGCTCCTGCCAGTTGCCGATAACTCGGTTACAAAACATGATCATCTCATACAACAAATTATATCACATCATGTCTTGACCATATCACATCACAACATGCCCGGCAAAAACAAGTTAGACGTCCTCTACTTTGTTGTTGCAAGTTTTACGTGGCTGCTACGGGCTTAGCAAGAACCGTTCTTACCTACGCATCAAAACCACAACGATAGTTTGTCAAGTTGGTGCTGTTTTAACCTTCGCAAGGACCGGGCGTAGCCACACTCGGTTCAACTAAAGTGAGAGAGACAGACACCTGCCAGTCACCTTTAAGCAACGAGTGCTCCGAACGGTGAAACCAGTCTCGCGTAAGCGTACGCGTAATGTCGGTCCGGGCCGCTTCATCTCACAATACCGCTGAACCAAAGTATGACATGCTGGTAAGCAGTATGACTTATATCGCCCACAACTCACTTGTGTTCTACTCGTGCATAGCATCAACGCATAAAACCAGGCTCGGATGCCACTGTTGGGGAACGTAGTAATTTCAAAAAAATTCCTACGCACACGCAAGATCATGGTGATGCATAGCAACGAGAGGGGAGAGTGTTGTCCACGTACCCTCGTAGACCGACAGCGGAAGCGTTATCACAATGCGGTTGATGTAGTCGTACGTCTTCACGATCCGACCGATCAAGTACCGAATGCACGGCACCTCCGAAGTTCTACACACGTTCAGCTCGATGACGTCCCTCGAACTCCGATCCAGCCGAGTGTTGAGGGAGAGTTTCGTCAGCACGACGGCGTGGTGACGATGATGATGTTCCACCGACGCAGGGCTTCGCCTAAGCTCCGCGACGGTATTATCGAGGTGTAATCTGGTGGAGGAGGGCACCGCACACGGCTAAAATATCGTATATCAAGTGTGTTCTTAGGTGCCCCCCTGCCCCCGTATATAAAGGAGCAAGGGGGAGGCCGGCTGCCCTAGGCGCGCCAAGGAGAGAGGGGGAGTCCTCCTCCTAGTAGGAGTAGGACTCCCCTTTCCTAGTCCTACTAGGAAAGAAGGGGGGGAGGAAAGAGAGGGAGAGGGAAAGGGGGCTGCGCCCCCCTCTCCTAGTCCAACTAGGATTCCCCTTGGGAGGGGGCGCGCCACCTCATGGCTGCTGCCCTCTCTCTCCCCTCAAGGCCCACCAAGGCCCAATACTTCCCCGGGGGGTTCCGGTAACCCTCCGGCACTCCGGTTTAATCCGAAACTTCTCCGGAACACTTCCGGTGTCCGAATATAGTCGTCCAATATATCAATCTTTACGTCTCGACCATTTCGAGACTCCTCGTCATGTCCGTGATCACATCCGGGACTCCGAACAACCTTTGGTACATCAAATCACATAAACTCATAATATAACTGTCATCGTAACTTTAAGCGTGCGGACCCTTTGGGTTCGAGAACTATGTAGACATGACCGAGACACCTCTCCGGTCAATAACCAATAGCAGGACCTGGATGCCCATATTGGCTCCCACATATTCTACGAAGATCTTTATCGGTCAGACCGCATAACAACATACGTTGTTCCCTTTGTCATCGGTATGTTACTTGCCCGAGATTCGATCGCCGGTATCTCGATACCTAGTTCAATCTCGTTACCGGCAAGTCTCTTTACTCGTTCCGTAATACATCATCTCGCAACTAACTCATTAGTCACAATGCTTGCAAGGCTTATAGTGATGTGCATTACCGAGTGGGCCCAGAGATACCTCTCCGACAATCGGAGTGACAAATCCTAATCTCGAAATACGCCAACCCAACAAGTACCTTTGGAGACACCTGTAGAGCACCTTTATAATCACCCAGTTACGTTGTGACGTTTGGTAGCACACAAAGTGTTCCTCCGGTAAACGGGAGTTGCATAATCTCATAGTCATAGGAACATGTATAAGTCATGAAGAAAGCAATAGCAACATACTAAACGATCGGGTGCTAAGCTAACGTAATGGGTCATGTCAATCACGTCATTCTCCTAATGAGGTGATCCCGTTTAATCAAATGACAACTCATGTCTATGGCTAGGAAACATAACCATCTTTGATTAACGAGCTAGTCTAGTAGAGGCATACTAGTGACACTCTGTTGTCTATGTATTCACACATGTATTATGTTTCCGGTTAATACAATTCTAGCATGAATAATAAACATTTATCATGATATAAGGAAATATATAATACTTTATTATTGCCTCTAGGGCATATTTCCTTCAGCAACATGCTTCTCCAAGTGTATGATATGCCGTCTTTCGGTTCAGCATCCAAAATGTGACAATCAGGATAATACTTTGCCTTGAGCACACGAGCACATAAAGTCTCCGGGTGTTGTATGAGCCGCCATACTTGTCTTGACAACATGGCAACATTGAAACTATACATATCCCGGAATCCCAGACCACCCATAGCCTTCGGTTTTGTCAGTTTATCCCAGCTCAACCAATGGATGGGGTTTTTCTTATCTTGTTGACTCCACCAGAACTTGGCAATCATTGCACTCACCTCCGCACAAAAGGATTTCGTTAGGTAGAAGCACGACATGGCATACGTCGGAATTGCCTGAGCGACCACCTTCACAAGGGTCTCCTTCTCTGACTTAGCAAGGAGCCTTTCTAACCACCCTTGCATACGTTCCCAGATTTTGTCCTTCACATATGCGAAAGCTTTCTTCTTGGATCTGCCCACATACACAGGGAGGCCTAAATATTTCTCATGCCAGGATTCATTTGTAATTGCCAGTGCATCCTTGACCTCATTCTGAGCTTCCTGGGGCGTGCCAGGACTGAACATGAAAGCAGATTTCTCCAAGTTAATTCTCTGTCCCGAGCAGTTTTCATACAGAGCCAACACATTGTGAAGTGCTTGGGCTTCCTCCTTCCTAGCCTTCAGCAGCAGAACCGAGTCATCCGCAAAGAACAAGTGTGACACTGTAGGCGCCGCTGGGCATACTTTTATTCCGCTGATTTTTCCACTTCTTTCAACATCTTGTAGCAGAGGAGACAATCATCGGCACAAATGACAAATAAGTATGGTGACAAAGGATCACCTTGCCGCAGACCTCGGGTAGGGCAGAACTGATTTGCCAAAACCCCATTTATCTTTATTTGGTATCTTACTGAAGACACACACTTCATTATCAGATTAACCCAAGGCCGCCTAAATCCTAGCTTGCACAACATTGCTTCGAGGAAGTTCCACTCGATTCGATCATATACCTTGCTCATGTCTGCTTTAACCGCCACCACCCCGTCCTTGCCTCTCTTCTTGTTCATGAGATAATGAGAGATTTCATAAGAAACAAGCACGTTATCAGTGATCAATCTGCCTGGAACAAACGCGCTTTGGCTGTCAGAAATGAGCTCGGGAAGTACTAATTTGAGTCTGTTGGCAATGACCTTTGACACCAATTTGTATAGTACATTACATAGACTTGTCAGGATTGATAATTGTAAAGAGGAAAACCGAGAGAGGAGCAAATGATTGAACAATCCTTTCGATTGAAGATTGGGGTATTTATACCCTGTTTACAAGGCAATTACAAAGAAGGCAGTTGCCAAATATGGCCACCGACATAGCAGTGATTAAACACTTAATTAATTAATTCCTAACAATAATCTCCATCATTCCCGGTGGTCTTTTTTTTTTGAAGTTATTCACGGTGGTCTAGTGTTGCAGTGATTGAACGAGGTTTTGGTCCTCTATAGGTCTACCGTTGGAGAGAGCTACTGTGGCGCAACGGTATCAACTACGGCTTGGGTGAGAATTTTAAGGTCCAGAATTTTGGTTGTAATTTCCCCTTTGTTTAAGGTCATTTCTACATCCACGTATTACTAACTTTCTTTTTTACAATCTACTGTACTATATTTCTATTTGGTGCATTCTTGTATGGATTAGCGTATTGTTTTCCTATTCTGAAAAGGAAGCAAAATTTTCCTTGCCCACTGGAATTCAGATATCCCTACAAAAAACAGCAGATAAGCCAGACAGCACATTGGGCATTTCAGATGCTTTCCTCCCTTCATTTATTCATCCCTGGGTAGGGGTTGTGTTTCACCATCACGAACATAGTCACCCGGGCACGCACTGGAAAAACGCATACATGCGTTGCGTGCAAACACGCAGTGACGCAGCCCAGCGGGCACGTACCATGCGACCAGCACCAGGGCATCCCCATGCACTCTGCGCCGCCGCACGGTGACGGTTCAGGGGCAGGCACGAAGAACGTTCAGTGCCCTCAGAACCCTGACATGGCGTAGTCCATGGCGTCCACCAAGAAATCTGCAGTAACCAGAGCTCGGTTAGTCAGTCTCTACGAGCAATGCAGAAATATAACGGGGATCTTGTGGAGATAGCTGAGCTACTGACCTGCATCGTCCTTGGAGAAGCACATCGGTGGTTTTATCCTGAAGACGTTGCCGTGCAGACCGCCTTTGCCGACTAGAACGCCAAGATCTGGTAGAACAAGAGAACCATATGAGGAGCTGTAGAAGTAAACATTCTGCGATCATGGAGGTAGGGAATGTGGGCTATTACCTTTGAGTTTCTCAAACAGAACAGCGGTCTCAGCCTTGGCCGGAGTCTTCTCCGTCCTGTCAGTGACGAGCTCCACCCCAAGCATCAGCCCCCTTCCTCTGACATCTCCAATGACTGAGCAGAAGCAAGGCCAAGGGATGGATAATCGTCGATCGGTTAGATTAACTCGAATCCAAAATCAAACAGTTGACCGAAATGGTTACTTCAAATGGACCAAAAGATGGGACATTTTACTTTCATGCTTCTGCTGAAGAGATTTCAGGCGTTCCACCAAGTGAGCGCCGATATCTGCGCAATGCGCCTGCCGTTTCTCCTTGTCGAGAACCTTAAGCACAGCCAATCCACCAGCAGAACAGACAGGGTTCCCACCGAATGTGTTGAACTGGATCTTCTGAGCCATCACGCTTGCAATCTCAGGAGTTGTTACAACTGCACCGAGTGGTAGACCGTTGCCGATTCCCTAGAAATAAAGAAAAAAAATCATTAATATTGATTGATACTGTCAACATAATGAAACCTTCGAGGCAGAGTTTTTCCTGTTACCACGAACCTTTGCCATCGTTACAATGTCAGGGATGACATCCTGCGTCTGGAATCCCCAGTAGTTACTTCCAGTACGGCCAAAACCACTTTGGACTTCATCAGCTATACAGACACCACCCGCCTTCCGGACAGTATCATATACCGACTTCAGGTATCCAGGAGCTAGTTCAACAGTACCTCCTACACCCTGCAATCATGTTCATTAATCAGAAAGCTGATATATGAGTACGTTCATCTGGATTCCCCCGTACAAGAAAAAAAAACATCTGAATAAAAGCTGGATAAAACTATATTATCAGTTTTTTTACAGTATAATGTACAACTTTAAATTGGTCATACTTGGAAAGTTTCTGCGATAAAACCTCCAACCCTTCCTGAACTGCCAAAATTTATATGTTCTTCGACTTCCCTGGCATAAGCTGCAGCATCAGACCCAAAAGCTCCACGGTAAGGATCCGGATTCATGACATGATGAATCTCACCCTGCGAATGAGAAATAAATGGCTCATAAGTAAGAACCGATTTAAACAACTACAGATGGTCATATTGAAACAATGCGCACGAATGCACTATAGGTTACCTCCCCTCATTTTTTAACTTTTTTAAAGGAGTAAGGGGTGATAACTATATTACGACAACACATTGCAGATTAACTAACCGAGATGAAGCCCATAATGCACCTGACAAAAAAATAGGGATATCGAAATGCTTTTGTGCTTCTGTGTTAATTTTAGCATCGCTAAACTAACAATAGGTCAATCTTTTCAAGTACATCAATTGAACTGGAAAAAAGACTTGCACTGAAAATCTGTGTCATTTTGTATCTCCTAACAATCAGACACACACCTGAGGAATCGGGTACTTCCACGTCTGCAAACCCGTGAGACCTATTGTTCCAGCACTCCCACCGTGGTATCCATTTCTCAATGCAACCATACCGAGATTCCCGCTGTACAGCCGAGCCATCAACATTGCCAATTCATTCGCTTCGGTCCCAGAATTGACGAAGTACACAACCTGCATACCATCCCAAAATATGAGACACTCACACTCCCTTCTCGTCATTGAGTCCATCCATGTTGTAACTTCTAGTAGCACTGAGCCACTGAAGGAAGGAAATATTTCTTTACCTTGAGATTGCCTGGCATCTTGGAGGCAAGCGCCTCGGCAAACTCGACGATGGCATGATGCAAGTATATGGTGGTGGTGTGCTGAAGCAACTTGGTCTGCTCCTGCACGGCCTTGACAATATCAGGGTGGCAATGGCCACATGACACCGTGACGATGCCTCCGAAGCAATCGAGGTATCTCTTGCCTTGTTCGTCGTACAGGTACTGCATCTTCCCTTCGACGATGTTGAGCTGCGTATACAGATCACAATGGAATCAAGATGGTAGTACTTTAATTTTATACTGCCATAGAAAATATCTTCAGACATCTCTTACACTATTTCACACATAGTACTACTATTGATTTCGATCGGGGCCTTTGGGAATTTGGCACTGACACTTATTTGGCGTTTTAATAGGTATCGCTCGATATTGATGCCTTCAAAAAGAAAAGTGGCACTTGATGTTTCACTGACGTGTGGGTCCTGGGACAACGTGTGAGCGAGACAATGATGGGAGTGGCAAAATATCGAACCTAATCTTACATGATGATTGATGCAGTTCATACATCATCCTCTACATCAAAATTTATTTATTCTCCTACTGATTAAGAGGATTGGTTTCAAGCACAGGTCTCGTCTTCCTGCACCGGACAATCGCCATGACGAAGCAGCAGAGGATAAGTATACGATGTATGTACCGGCTTCTGGTAGTAGTAGAAGAGGGAGGGGCCAAGGAACTTCTTCCGCTTCTCGAGGATCTCCGCGCCGCCCATCCCGGCGTACGGGCTCGGCCGGTGCTCGAACGGCGGCATCTCCGGCAGAGGCCGCGGCAGGGCCTGCTCCGGCGCCGCCTCCGAGGACACCAGCCTCCGCAGCGACTCCGCCGGCGACGGACACCGCCCGCGGCCGGCGGCCGCGCGGCGAAGCAGCGAGGCGGCCATGGCCTGGATCAGTTAGCTATAGGGGTAGGAGCTGCGGTACTCTACAACCGAACAGCGAGGGAGACGGAGCTGGATTAGCTCGGGGGTGGTTAGATGGATGAGAAGGAGAGTGGAGTGTGGGATTGGCACGGGTCTGGTGGTGGCGGAGTGGAGTGGTGCTGGTGCCAATGCCAATGGCGGCTGGCTCGGGTTGGGCTCTCCCCGTAGTTGGCCGTGACGTGGAAATGGTCCGGAATCCGATAGCGATGCGCCACGAGAAACTCTCGGTGCGGGATCTGGCTCTCTGACGGGGCCTCGTGTCACTGACGTGCGGCCACGGGCGAAGGAATCGTCGTCGGGGCTCGTGAGCGGGTAGCAGATATGTTCGTGCTTGCGTGGTGACTACCATATGTGTTCATTAAAAAACGCTCCACGGGTAGCACGCCTGCGGTGGAGTTTCCGGCCGGTCCTCCGTCGCTATCTCCTGTCGACCCGGCGGGGCCTATCCCTCTGCCTGGAATTGGCCAAGAGACGTGTTGAGAGAGGCTAAATTTCGTGACCCTTTTGCGAAACTTAATCGAGATCTGACCCTGCCTTGTAAATATTTCAGGATCTGATCATTTTCTTACTGCCAGGGTCCATGGCGGTAGGTTATAACAGCCTACCGCGAAGATGCCTGACGGTAGGGTTACATGCCCTACCGCAATTTTTTTCTAAGTATGAAATACAGTGTGTGCTCGTGCCTATTGCCAGGCACTTTGACGGTAGGGTTGTTTAGGCTACCGCCACCTGAGCCTAGCATAGCTAGGTGAAAGAACATGCGGTGCCCCCATGTTTGGTTTTGGTAATTGATGACAATCTTTATGGACTAATGGTTGCCTTGAGTTATATTTGAAGGATTTGTCCATAAGCATTTCTTGAAGTTCATGTGTTGGTTTCAAGGAGTTTATGTGGTGACCAATGTGTTATTAAGGAATTATCCAAAGATTGGTCATGTGAGAGTTGAGCTTATTGCAAGCATGTCTTGGAGAAGAAGATTGTGTGATCATTCATGTATATCTTCAAGACATCATCCAAATGAAGAGAGTTGAAAAGATTCATGGTTGATCAAGACTAAGTCAAGAGTGAATCAACTTGATCAATTCACAAAGCGTAGAAGATGTACCGAGAGGGATCAAGCGATCCCATGGTGTGGTGAGCATTGTCAATTACGCTTTGTGTACTAACCCATGATCTTCGTGAGAGTTCTATGTGGGGTTAGGTTGCGGTGTGCAAGTTCAAGTGAAGCATCATGAAGAGATCAAATGCTTGAAGCTTGCCGTCCATTGTGGTGACAATGGACTTGTGAAGATGTTGCGGTGTGCAAGTTCAAGTGAAGCATCATGAAGAGATCAAATGCTTGAAGCTTGCCGTCCATTGTGGTGACGATGGACTTGTGAAGATGTGCGAAAGAGTGGCTCACCCATAGTGGAGCATGGGGGAGCAATCAACTAGTCTTCATCGAGCCAACGCAACCAAGAAAGGTGGTCCAACTTGAGGGAGTCAAGATCGTCATCATCTAGCTCAAGTGGACCATGTGCAAGGCAAAGGTTTGCTCTTGATAGGTTTTCTATTTTACCGGTCTCATGATGGTAGGTGGGAGACCGGGTTATAGGATCGATTGTCGTACTATCAAGGGGGGCTCTCGATGAGTAGCTTGATCGTATCGTTCATAGAGAGCTCAAACCATTGCATCCTTGCATCATCTTTATTGGTTCTTGTTTGGTTCTTCTCTTTGTGAGTTTTGGAGCTTATGGTCATCTTGATGACAAGCTCGAGTTCATCGAAAACGGAGTTCACTCGCATCTTCTATGATGTTTTCGATGTTGGAGGTTATGCCGGTTCTTCTCGGTTGGAGGTTTCACTCCTCTATTTGTTGGCATACCTCCCCTGCCTCTTCTTACTATAACCATTCGATGTTTTGATGTTACTCGTCTTCCTCTATCCAACAAGCTTGAGTTTGCTCAATTCGGAGCTCATATGCAGAAGTTATGGCAATTTTGGTTTCCTAGCGGTAGTACCGCGGGCCGGAGCGGTAGTACAGCTTGGGTGCTACAAGCGGTAGTACCGCTCTAGAGCGGTAGTACCGCTCCTGAGCGGTAGTACCGCTGGTAGCCCCCAGCCGTAGTACCGCTGCGGTCTCGTGCTAGTACCGCCTCGATTCGAGGGGTCTTTTTTTCGTGTCGGGTTTTACGGTACTGGCCACGGCAGTGGGGGGCCGTTGTACCACTCGTATGCGGTAGTACCGCCCTGCCACCGCGGTAGTACCGCTCTGGGCCCAGCGGCAGTACCGCGAGGGGGAGCGGTAGTACCGCTTATAGGGGCAAGCGGTTGTACCGCTGGCCAAGCGGTAGTACCGCTCTCTGCGGGGCTGAAGTGGGGGTAACGGTTGGATTGTTCCCCCCACTATATAAGGGGGTCTTCTTCCCCATTCTACCTTATCCGTTGAGCTCGTATTCTTCCCCCATTGTTGACCTTCTTCGAGCTTGCTAACTCTCAATCCCTCCATGGATTCTTGCTAGTTTTTGAGGGAAAAGAGAGAGGAGATCTAGATCCACATTTCCACCAATCACTTTCTCCTCTTTGTGAGGGGAACCCCTTGGATCTAGATCTTGGAGTTCTTGGTATTCTCCTTCTTGTTCTTCCTCTCTTTTTCCTCCCTAGCATTAGTTGCTTCGGTGGGATTTGAGAGAGAAGGACTTGGGCACTCCGTGTGCCCTTGCCATTGCATTTGGTGCATCGGTTTGAGTTCTCCACGGTGATACGTGAAAGTTACAAGTTGAGAAGCTTATTACTCTTGGGTGCTTGGTACCCTTGAGATTGTTCCTCTTGGGTGCTTGGGCGCCCTAGACGGTTGGTGGTGTTCGGAGCTCAACCATTGTGGTGTAAAGCTCCGGGCAAGCGTCGGGGTCTCCAATTAGGTTGTGGAGATCGCCCCGAGCAATTTCACGGGTACCGGTGACCGCCCCCAAGGGTTGCCAAAGTGTACAGGTTCGGTGACCGCCCCCAAGGGTTGCCATTTGTACGGGTTCGGTGACCGCCCTCAAGGGTCCCTTAGTGGAATCACGGCATCTTGCATTGTGCGAGGGCGTGAGGAGATTACGGTGGCCCTAGTGGCTTCTTGGGGAGCATTGTGCCTCCACACCGCTCCAAACGGAGATTAGCATCCGCAAGGGTGTGAACTTCGGGATACATCGTCGTCTCCGCGTGCCTCGGTTATCTCTTACCCGAACCCTTTACTTATGCACTTTACTTTGTGATAGCCATATTGTTTCTTGTTATATATCTTGCTATCACCTAGTTGTTTATCTTGCTTAGCATAAGTTGTTGGTGCACATAGGTGAGCCTAGTTATTGTAGGTTTTGTGCTTGACAAATTAACCGCTAGGTTTATTCCGCATTTGTTCAAGCCTAAACCGTAATTATTTTAAAGCACCTATTCACCCCCCCCCCCTCTAGGCGACATCCACGATCTTTCACTAGGTTAAGAGATAATTGAGCATGCCATGACGTTGTTAAGATTTCATAAAGACCCTTATGGCCTTGTCCTGTAAATAGGCCCTTGTGAGCCTCCAAAATATCTTTAAGTCCATGGCCAATACCTCAATTGGTCCTATACATATGACCTGCGATTAGGAAAAGAATAGCAATAACTAAATGATGGTTCCACAATTTCTAAGAACGATATGCTTTTTTTCATTTTTTATTGTGAAAGCTTCTCTCAATCCCTCCCTAGTCCTTTCATTTCTGGGCACAAGCTTACCTGGTTGACCGTCCACATTCATTCATTGTTCGTTCTGTTGTGGAATTCTCATTAACAGCATTCAACCATCCGGGCAACCATAGGCTTTGACCTGCATTGAAAGCGGGGCCATTCATTGAAGATAAGAGTATATCGAACCCATATGTCGTCTTGCCCTAGAAAGCCGTATGCTTTGGAAGAAGCTTGTACAGTTTGGGAAGGGGTTCTTTTAGCAGCCCCGGCTGAGTATTTTATGTACCGCGAACGGCATACTTTAATAATTTATGATGATCTCTCCAAACAGGCACAAGCTTATCACGAAATGTCCCTTCTATTAAGAAGACCTCCCGGCCGTGAGGCTTATCCAGGGAATGTTTTTGATTAATTTCTTATAACGTACTCTATTTTTCTTTGCCAAATAAGCCAGCAAACGTCGACGTTTTCTCAAAAGTCTTCGTAGACCTCTTTCTGATAAAAAATCTTTTTTGTGTAATTCTAAATGTGAAGCAAGTCTCCGTATTTTATTGGTGAGACTGGATACTTGAAATTCAACAGAACCCATGTTTTCTTCTTTTTCTTCTTTAACCATAAATCCAAAAAAATTCGTCCGTAGCACTCATAGCTACAGCTATAACTCAATTATTTCCTAATAATATTCTCGTTAGAATTAAGTAGTCCTTACTTTAGTGTATGTAGGTAACATAAGATGTATGACAAAAAATGTATAATAATTAATTGATATTCTTTCGTGGAGTCCCTTCTTGAATCTTAGATTGAAAAAAAAGAATGCCCCTTAGGGACCAGCAGTATAGCCAACCCTACCCTATCACATCAATCCCACAAGCCTCTTATCCATTCCCGTTCGCTCGTGGCGGGGGAGTAAGTCAAAATAGAAAAAACTCACATTGGGTTTAGGGATAATCAGGCTCGAACTGATGACTTCCACCACGTAAAGGTAGGGGTGGTCCACAGGGTTCATAACTGCCCCTCTTACTATGGGGCGTTTACCTAGCCAACACTTAGATCCGGCTTTACCCAAACTTTTTAGGTTCACCCCAACATTACCCACTTGTCCGACCGACTTTCCTATCAGGATTTTACAACCTGAATACCAAGGTACCACTATTAGAAGAGAGCATAATAAGTAAATGCCGACGCCATCTTTGAATTTTTGGATGGTCGGCGGCGCCATAAACTCGATAACCAGCACCACAGAGTCAAGAAATTCAACTAAATAGAATCCTAAAACAATCTCCCACCAATTATATCTTCTAAATCATCTCCACTAACAATCCATCCTTCTCCACCAAAAGGAGATTTTAGTAAATAACCAAATATAACACTGGGACTAATGGTCAAATTGGTAGTTAACTCCAAAAACCCGTCCTCAGTTCGGATTGCAGGCTGCAACTCGCCTGCATGAAGCAGGAATTGCTAGTAATTGCCGGTCCTCGTATTTTAAAATTATCAAATCGAATCTCAATTAAGAACCAATTCAAATTCATATAATAAAAGAGAACATAAATCCAGTGGCCCAAATAAGAACATCCACGCCCATACCGATAAACTATTCATCCCAAAAGGATTGCAACTTCGGAAAAGAGAATATGATAAAGCTTTTTTTGCCCAAATTTTATGAACGGAAGCTCTTATTTTCATATTTACGTATCCTTTTTTAAACTATGAATCTAATCTTTTGGAAAAAAATAAGTCTCTTTGCTTGAATTTTAGAACTTAGAATTTATTACCCTAGAAAAAAATATACCTGGGTGCACATAATTCTCTATAAGACTGAAGTGCAGGATGTCTTCAGACGATTTGCCAATCGCGCCATGACTAAGTATGGCATCAAGATCAAGCACATCATGAGTGACAATGGCACTGAATTCAAGAACACTGGCCTCGACACCTATCTTGACACTCTGGACATCACTCATGAGCTCTCCGCTCCATACACTCCTCAGCACAATGGCGTCATGGAGTGCAAGCACAGGATTCTTATTGAGATGGCCCGTACAATGCTTGATGAGTACAAGACTCCGCGAAAGTTCTGGCCTGAAGCCATTGATACTACATGCCACATCATCAACAAATTATATCTTCATAAATTCTTCAAGAAGATATCTTATGAACTACTCACTTGTAAGAAGCCAAATGTAAGTTATTATTTGAAAAAAAATCAAAAGAGGATATATAGGGAATAGATATATTCCACCCGCCCAAGTAGAGAATTGTTACAAATAAAGAAGAAACTAATAAATTTAGATAAGAAACAAGATAAAATAAACCATATTTGATACCGGAATATTCAGTTATGTTTCCTACCGCGAAGGTCCCTGGCGATAGGCTGTGTTGGAAATATGCCCTAGAGGCAATAATAAAATGGTTATTATTGTATTTCCTTGTTCATGATAATTGTCTGTTGTTCATGCTATAATTGTATTAACTAGAAACCGTAATACATGTGTGAATACATAGACCACAACATGTCCCTAGTAAGCCTCTAGTTGACTAGCTCGTTGATCAATAGATGGTTATGGTTTCCTGACCATGGACATTGGATGTTATTGATAACGGGATCACATCATTAGGAGAATGATGTGATGGACAAGACCCAATCCTAAGCATAGCACAAGATCGTGCAGTTCGTTTGCTAGAGCTTTTCTAATGTCAAGTATCATTTCCTTAGACCATGAGATTGTGCAACTCCCGGATACCGTAGGAATGCTTTGGGTGTACCAAACGTCACAACGTAACTGGGTGGCTATAAAGGTGCACTACAGGTATCTCCGAAAGTGTCTGTTGGGTTGGCACGAATCGAGACTGGGATTTGTCACTCCGTATGACGGAGAGGTATCTCTGGGCCCACTCGGTAATGCATCATCATAATGAGCTCAATGTGACCAAGTGTTTGGTCACGGGATCATGCATTACGGTACGAGTAAAGTGACTTGCCGGTAACGAGATTGAACAAGGTATTGGGATACCGACGATCGAATCTCGGGCAAGTAACGTACCGATTGACAAAGGGAATTGTATACGGGATTGATTGAATCCTCGACATCGTGGTTCATCCGATGAGATCATCGTGGAACATGTGGGAGCCAACATGGGTATCCAGATCCCGCTGTTGGTTATTGACCGGAGAGTCGTCTCGGTCATGTCTGCATGTCTCCCGAACCCGTAGGGTCTACACACTTAAGGTTCGGTGACGCTAGGGTTGTAGAGATATTAGTATGCGGAAATCCGAAAGTCGTTCGGAGTCCCGGATGAGATCCCGGACGTCACGAGGAGTTCCGGAATGGTCCGGAGGTAAAGATTTATATATGGGAAGTCCTATTTTGGCCACCGGAAAATGTTCGGGATTTTTCGGTATTGTACCGGGAAGGTTCTAGAAGGTTCCGAAGTGGGGCCCACCTGCATGGGGGGACCCACATGAACGTGGGTAGTGGGGGCAAGGCCCCACACCCCTGGTCAAGGCGCACCAAGATCCCACCTTAGAAGGAATAAGATCATATCCCGAAGGGATAAGATCAAGATCCCTAAAAAAGGGGGATAACAATCGGTGGGGAAGGGAAATGATGGGATTTCTTTCCCCCACCTTTGCCAACGCCCCAATGGACTTGGAGGGCAAGAAACCAGCCCCCTCCACCCCTATATATAGTGGGGAGGCGCATGGGAGCAGCACCCCAAGCCCTGGCGCCTCCCTCCCTCCCGTGACACCTCTTCCTCCCCGCTTGCGCTTGGCGAAGCCCTGCCGGGATCCCGCTACTTCCACCACCACGCCGTCGTGCTGCTGGATCTCCATCAACTTCTCCTCCCCCCTTGCTGGATCAAGAAGGAGGAGACGTCCCCGCTCCGTACGTGTGTTGAACGCGGAGGTGCCGTCCGTTCGGCGCTAGGATCATCGGTGATTTGGATCACGACGAGTACGACTCCATCAACCCCGTTCTCTTGAACGCTTCCGCTCGCGATCTACAAGGGTATGTAGATGCACTCCTCCCCTCTCGTTGCTAGCATCTCCTAGATTGATCTTGGTGACACGTAGGAAAATTTTGAATTTCTGCTACGTTCCCCAACAGTGGCATCATGAGCCAGGTCTATGCGTAGATTCTATGCACGAGTAGAACACAAAGTAGTTGTGGGCGATGATTTGTTCAATTTGCTTGCCGTTACTAGTCTTATCTTGATTCGGCGGCATTGTGGGATGAAGCGGCCCGGACCGACCTTACACGTACTCTTACGTGAGACAGGTTCCACCGACTGACATGCACTTGATGCATAAGGTGGCTAGCGGGTGTCTGTCTCTCCCACTTTAGTTGGATCAGATTCGATGAAAAGGGTCCTTATGAAGGGTAAATAGCAATTGGCATATCACCGTTGTGGCTTTTGCGTAGGTAAGAAACGTTCTTGCTAGAAACCCATAGCAGCCACGTAAAACATGCAACAACAATTAGAAGACGTCTAACTTGTTTTTGCAGGGTATGCTATGTGATGTGATATGGCCAAAAGGATGTGATGAATTATATATGTGATGTATGAGATTGATCATGTTCTTGTAATAGGAATCACGACTTGCATGTCGATGAGTATGACAACCGGCAGGAGCCATAGGAGTTGTCTTAATTTATTGTATGACCTGCGTGTCAATGAAAACGCCATGTAATTACTTTACTTTATTGCTAACCGTTAGCCATAGTAGTAGAAGTAATAGTTGGCGAGACAACTTCATGAAGACACGATGATGGAGATCATGGTGTCATGCCGGTGACGAAGGTGATCATGCCGCGCCTCGAAGATGGAGATCAAAGGCGCAAGATGATATTGGCCATATCATGTCACTTTATGATTTGCATGTGATGTTTGTCATGTTTACATCTTATTTGCTTAGAACGACGGTAGCATAAATAAGATGATCCCTCACTAAAATTTCAAGAGATGTGTTCCCCCTAACTGTGCACCGTTGCGAAGGTTCGTTGTTTCGAAGCACCACGTGATGATCGGGTGTGATAGATTCTAACGTTCGCATACAACGGGTGTTGACGAGCCTAGCATGTACAGACATGGCCTCGGAACACAAGCAAAACACTTAGGTTGACTTGACGAGCCTAGCATGTACAGACATGGCCTCGGAACACAAGAGACCGAAAGGTCGAACATGAGTCGTATAGTAGATACGATCAACATGGAGATGTTCACCGATGATGACTAGTCCGTCTCACGTGATGATCGGACACGGCCTAGTCGATTCGGATCATGTATCACTTAGATGACTAGAGGGATGTCTATCTAAGTGGGAGTTCATTAAATAATCAGATGAACTTAATTATCATGAACATAGTCAAAAGGTCTTTGCAAATAATGTCGTAGCTTACGCTTTAGTTCTACTAAGATATGTTCCTAGAGAAAATTTAGTTGAAAGTTGATAGTAGCAATTATGCGGACTGGGTCCGTAAACTGAGGATTGTCCTCATTGCTGCACAGAAGGCTTATGTCCTTAATGCACCGCTCGGTGTGCTGAACCTCGAGCGTCGTTTGTGGATGTTGCGAACATCTGACATACACGTTTTGATGACTACGTGATAGTTCAGTGCGTAATGTTGAACGGTTTAAAATTGTGGCACCAAAGACGGTTTTGAAACGTCGCAGAACATATGAGATGTTCCAAAGACTGAAATTGGGATTTCAGACTAGTGCCCACGTCAAGAGGTATGAGACCTCTGACAAGTTTCTTAAGCCTGCAAACTAAGGGAGAAAAGCTCAATCGTTGAGCATGTGCTCAGATTGTCTGAGTACTACAATCACTTGAATCGAGTGGGAGTTAATCTTCCAGATGAGATAGTGATGGTTCTCCATAGTCACTGCCACCAAGCTATTAGAGCTTCGTGATGAACTATAACATATCAGGGATAGACATGATGATCCTTGAGCAACTCGCGATGTTTGACACCGCGAAAGTAGAAATCAAGTAGGAGCATCAATTGTTGATGGTTAGTAAAACCACTAGTTTCTAGAAGGGCAAGGGCAAGAAGGGATACTTCATGAAACGGCAAATCAGTTGCTGCTCTAGTGAAGAAACCCAAGGTTGAACCCAAACCCGAGACTAAGTGCTTCTGAAATGAGGGGAACGGTCACTGAAGCAGAACTACCCTAGATACTTCGTAGATGAGAAGGCTGGCAAGGTCGACAGAAGTATATTGGATATACATTATATTAATGTGTACTTTACTAGTACTCCTAGTAGCACCAGGGTATTAGATACCGGTTCGGTTGCTAAGTGTTAGTAACTCGAAATAAAAGCTGCGGAATAAACGGAGACTAGCTAAAGGTGAGATGACGATATGTGTTTCCAAGGTTGATGTGATCAAGCATCGCATGCTCCCTCTACCATCGAGATTGGGGTTAAACCTGAATAATTGTTATTTGGTGTTTGCGTTAAGCATAGACATGATTGGATTATGTTTATCGCAATACGGTTATTCATTAAAGGAGAATAATGGTTACTCTGTCTATTTGAATAATACCTTCAATGGTCTTGCACCTAAAATGAATGGTTTATTGAATCTCGATCGTAGTGATACACATGTTCATGCCAAAAGATATAAGATAGTAATGATAGTACCACATACTTGTGGCACTGCCACTTGAGTCATATTGGTATAAAACGCATGAAGAAGCTCCATGTTGATGGATCTTTGGACTCACTCGTTTTTGAAAAGATTGAGACATGCGAACCATGTCTATTAGTATATATGCATGAAGAAAGTCCATACAGATGGATCATTTGGACTCACTTGATTTTGAATCACTTGAGACATGCAAATCATACCACATGGGCAAGATGACTGAAAGGCCTCGTTTTCAGTAAGATGGAACAAGAGAGCAACTTGTTGGAAGTAATACATTTGATGTGTGCAGTCCAATGAGTGCTGAGGCACGCAGTGGATATCGTTATGTTCTTACTTCACAGATGATTTGAGTAGATGCTGAGAATATTTACTTGATGAAACACAAGTCTGAATTATTGAAAGGTTCAAGTAATTTCAGAGTGAAGTTGAAGATCGTCGTGACAAGAGGATAAAATGTCTGTGATATGATCATAGAGATGAATATCTGAGTTACGAGTTTGGCACACAATTAAGAAATTGTGGAAATTGTTTCACGACTAATACCGCCTGGAACACCATATTGTGATGGTGTGTCCGAACATCATAACTGCACCCTATTGGATATGGTGCATACCATGATGTCTCTTATCGAATTACAACTATCGTTTATGGGTTAGGCATTAGAGACAACCGCATTCACTTTAAATAGGGCACCACGCAATTCCGTTGAGACGACACCGTATGAACTATGGTTTAGAGAAACCTAAGCTGTCGTCTCTTAAAAGTTTGGGGCTGCGACGCTTATGTGAAAAAGTTTCAGGCTGATAAGCTCGAACCCAAAGCGGATAAATGCATCTTCATAGAATACCCAAAACAGTTGGGTATACCTCCTATTTCAGATCTGGAAGCAAAAGTGATTGTTTCTAGAAACGGGTCCTTTCTCGAGGAAAAGTTTCTCTCGAAAGAATTGAGTGGGAGGATGGTGGAGACTTGATGAGGTCATTGAACCGTCACTTCAACTAATGTGTAGCAGGGCACAGGAAGTTGTTCCTGTGGCACCTACACCAATTGAAGTGGAAGCTTATGATAGTGATCATGAAACTTCAGATCAAGTCACTACCAAACCTCATAGGACGACAAGGATGCGTACTACTTCAGAGTGGTACGTAATCCTGTCTTGGAAGTCATGTTGCTAGACAACAATGAACCTACGAGCTATGGAGAAGCGATGGTGGGCCCGGATTCCGACGAATGGCTTGAGGCCATAAAATCCGAGAGGATCCATGTATGAAAACAAAGTATAGACTTTGAAAGAACTACTTGATGGTCGTAAGGCTGTTGGGTACAGATGGATTTTAAAGGGAAGACAGACAATGATGGTAAGTGTCACCATTAAGAAAGCTCGACTTGTCGTTAAGATGTTTTCCGGCAAGTTCAAGGAGTTGACTGCGATGAGACTTTCTCACTCGTAGCGATGCTAAGAGTCTGTTAGAATTATATTAGCAGTTACTGCATTATTTATGAAATCTTGCAGATAGGATGTCAAAACATTGTTTCCTCGACGATTTTCTTGAGGAAAGGTTGTATGTGATACAACCAGAAGGTTTTGTCAATCCTGAAAGATGCTAACAAGTATGCAAAGCTCCAGCAATCCTTCTAAGGATTGGAGTAAGCATCTCGGAGTTGGAATGAACGCTTTGATGAGATGATCAAAGATTTTGGGTTTATACAAGGTTCATGAGAAACTTGTATTTCCAAAGAAGTGAGTGGGAGCACTATAGAATTTTTGATGAGTATATGTTGTTAACATATTGTTGATCAGAAATGATGTAGAATTTCTGGAAAGCATCCAGGGTTATTTGAAAAGTGTTTTTAATGGAAAACCTGGATTAAGCTACTTGAACATTGAGCATCAAGATCTATAAGGATAGATCAAAAACGCTTAATAGTACTTTCAAATGAATACATACCGTGACAAGATTTTGAAGGAGTTCAAAATAGATCAGCAAAGAAGGAGTTCTTGGCTGTGTTACAAGGTGTGAGTATTGAGTAAGACTCAAGACCTGACCACGGCAGAAGAGAGAGAAAGGACGAAGGTCGTCCCCTATGCTTTAGACGTAGGCTCTACAGTATGCTATGCTGTGTACCGCACCTGAAGTGTGCCTTGCCATGAGTTAGTCAAGGGGTACAATAGTGATCCGGGAATGGATCACATGACAGCGGTCGAACTTATCCTTAGTATCTAGTGGACTAAGGAATTTTCTCGATTATGGAGGTGGTAAAACAGTTCGTCGTAAAGGGTTACGTCGATGCAAACTTTGACACTAATCCGGATGACTCTGAGTAGTAAACCGGATTCGTATAGTAGAGCAGTTATTTGGAATAGCTCCAAGTAGCGCGTGGTAGCTACATCTACAAGATGACATAGAGATTTGTAAAGCACACACGGATCTGAATGTTGCAGACCCGTTGACTAAAACCTCTCTCGTAAGCATAACATGATCAAACCCTAGAACTCATTGAGTGTTAATCACATGGTGATGTGGACTAGATTATTGACTCTAGTGAACTTTGAGTGTTAATCACATGGTGATGTGAACTAGATTATTGACTCTAGTGCAAGTGGGAGACTGTTGGAAATATGCCCTAGAGGCAATAATAAAATGGTTATTATTGTATTTCCTTGTTCATGATAATTGTCTGTTGTTCATGCTATAATTGTATTAACTGGAAACCGTAATACATGTGTGAATACATAGACCACAACATGTCCCTAGTAAGCCTCTAGTTGACTAGCTCGTTGATCAATAGATGGTTATGGTTTCCTGACCATGGACATTGGATGTCATTGATAACGGGATCACATCATTAGGAGAATGATGTGATGGACAAGACCCAATCCTAAGCATAGCACAAGATCGTGTAGTTCGTTTGCTAGAGCTTTTCTAATGTCAAGTATCATTTCCTTAGACCATGAGATTGTGCAACTCCCGGATACCGTAGGAATGCTTTGGGTGTACCAAACGTCACAACGTAACTGGGTGGCTATAAAGGTGCACTACAGGTATCTCCGAAAGTGTCTGTTGGGTTGGCACGAATCGAGACTGGGATTTGTCACTCCGTATGACGGAGAGGTATCTCTGGGCCCACTCGGTAATGCATCATCATAATGAGCTCAATGTGACCAAGTGTTTGGTCACGGGATCATGCATTACGGTACGAGTAAAGTGACTTGCCGGTAACGAGATTGAACAAGGTATTGGGATACCGACGATCGAATCTCGGGCAAGTAACGTACCGATTGACAAAGGGAATTGTATACGGGATTGATTGAATCCTCGACATCGTGGTTCATCCGATGAGATCATCGTGGAACATGTGGGAGCCAACATGGGTATCCAGATCCCGCTGTTGGTTATTGACCGGAGAGTCGTCTCGGTCATGTCTGCATGTCTCCCGAACCCGTAGGGTCTACACACTTAAGGTTCGGTGACGCTAGGGTTGTAGAGATATTAGTATGCGGAAATCCGAAAGTCGTTCGGAGTCCCGGATGAGATCCCGGACGTCACGAGGAGTTCCGGAATGGTCCGGAGGTAAAGATTTATATATGGGAAGTCCTATTTTGGCCACCGGAAAATGTTCGGGATTTTTCGGTATTGTACCGGGAAGGTTCTAGAAGGTTCCGAAGTGGGGCCCACCTGCATGGGGGGACCCACATGAACGTGGGTAGTGGGGGCAAGGCCCCACACCCCTGGTCAAGGCGCACCAAGATCCCACCTTAGAAGGAATAAGATCATATCCCGAAGGGATAAGATCAAGATCCCTAAAAAAGGGGGATAACAATCGGTGGGGAAGGGAAATGATGGGATTTCTTTCCCCCACCTTTGCCAACGCCCCAATGGACTTGGAGGGCAAGAAACCAGCCCCCTCCACCCCTATATATAGTGGGGAGGCGCGTGGGAGCAGCACCCCAAGCCCTGGCGCCTTCCTCCCTCCCGTGACACCTCTTCCTCCCCGCTTGCGCTTGGCGAAGCCCTGCCGGGATCCCGCTACTTCCACCACCACGCCGTCGTGCTGCTGGATCTCCATCAACTTCTCCTCCCCCCTTGCTAGATCAAGAAGGAGGAGACGTCCCCGCTCCGTACGTGCGTTGAACGCGGAGGTGCCGTCCGTTCGGCGCTAGGATCATCGGTGATTTGGATCACGACGAGTACGACTCCATCAACCCCGTTCTCTTGAACGCTTCCGCTCGCGATCTACAAGGGTATGTAGATGCACTCCTCCCCTCTCGTTGCTAGCATCTCCTAGATTGATCTTGGTGACACGTAGGAAAATTTTGAATTTCTGCTACGCTCCCCAACAGGCTGTTACACCCTATCGCCATGGACCCTGGCCGTAGCAAAAGGGTCAGATCCAAAAAAAATTACAAACTAGGGTCAGATCTCGACTAACTTTCACAAAAGGATCAAAACATGAAATTTTGTTGTCGAGAAATGTGAGAGCATATTGTGCCTCAAATCAGTCTGCTTCTCGTCTCAAATGTCCGGACGGACAGCCCGCTCGCTGACCGATTAAAAAAAGAAAGCGGTCCAGTCGGACGCCTCATACTGATCCTAAACGCTCAACCTGATTGGCACTCCTCATATCCAGTACAAATTTGAGGCGGATACCACGTCAGATCCAACCGACGCTGGCCCGCTTTACCCTACATATATTCGTCCACATCCCCTTGCCGGACCAAATTCTAGCCACTCCACTCCACCGCCAAGTTCCCTTCCAGCCAACTCCGGCCTTCTCCGACATGGCCGGCAGCGGATCCGAGTCCTCCTTCACCTGATCTTCGAATTGGGACCTCATCCCAGTCGGCCCCAAGGAGGAGATGGTCGTCTACATTGCGCTCCGCCCGCCCGCGAGGAGAACGATCGACATTGGCCGGACTCGATCCATGTGGAATCCATAGCATTAGTCCAAATGGCACTTGGATCGGGCACGAGACACAGCGCCGCTGCCTTGCCGGAGACTGTGCGCTCTGTTTGGCGACTGAATGTCGTGGCGAACGTGCAACCCCTTCTTGCTTCTAGATATGTTACAAATACAGGTTCCGGTCATGTCTATATTCGTGTGGGTATATGGATCGATATGTATGTTCACCGTTCCGCTATTGATCATTGATAGGGAAGTGTTCCGGTCATGTCTATACTTCACCGAACGTACAGGGTCACACACTTAAGGTTCATCTATCTGCTGGGCACTAGACAGGGAGTCAGAGAGAAAGTCGCCAGAAAATGTTTTGAAGACGACAAAAAAGTTTCAGAGAGAAAATCAGAAATGTTTCGAAGAAAAATCATCATACCAGATTTTTTTTGGAACGCGTCGAGAATTATTTTAGGTGGTGCCGAAAATGTTCTAGACCTTTTGGAATTTTCCGGAGAGAACGGTTGCGAAAAATCTTGTCCTAATGTGAGGGGACAAGATCCCACGAATCATGGGATGATGATGTAGGCGACACTATTAGGGTACACCCCCTTTTGGTGACTTTTTGTAAAGCCACCATTGGGGCTTCCCTTAAAGTAGTGGTGGACGATATGGGGAGGTGGCCCCCCACACATGGGTGGCCGACCAAGGAGGAGCTCCTCCCCCCCCCCCTGCGCGTTTTTGTGGCTTTTGGTGGAAAATATTCAAACCCCATTTTGGTCTTTCCCCCCAAGCCTCTACCCCTTGCTCCCACTACAAACAGAAGTGGAGAGGGCTCTCCATTCACTCAAGTTTCTCTCCACACAAGCCATGGTATGATCTGGCATTCTTTCTCCCCCCCTCCACGAAATAGTTTTGAAGTGTCGAAAGGTTGTCTAGTCTCCGGAGCCCTGCTGGATAGTTGACACCGGATGCATGCAACCCAGTAGAGTGGTCGTAGTTTTGATCTTAGTTCGAGGGACTAGCCGAGGATCTGCCTAAAGTTCTGTCCGAGAGAAAAAATCCTCACGGTTGGGAGGTTGTAAATTCTGAGCTGCGGGAATCTGCATCGATGATCTTCACCAACTCTACTTCCAATACGCTATAAGTTGGAAACGATCAGACCAAACCTCGAATTCATCTTCATAGTGGTCCTGGGATGGTTTGTAGGTCGGATTTTTTTTCCTGTTGCATTACCCTACAACCACTTCGAAGAGCGGTAAGTGCAATGTATTTTGGTCCTTATTTATTGAATCCTCGGGGATTTTTTCCACCATGCGCTGGGAATCTTTTTATCCTTATGGTTTGCAGATGTCCCACCTCCAACCACCAATCCGGAGGCCACGGGTGAGGTGTCCTGGATTTGGGGGTGCGCACCACGTCGGCTGCCGATCATGGGTCGGGCCGAGGACTATAGGATCGAAAGTATGTCTAGAGGGGGGGGGGGTGATTAGACTACTTGACCAAATAAAAATCTAGCCTTTTCCAATTTTATGTTTTGGCAGATTTTAGCAACTTAGCACTAGTCAAGCAACCAACCTACACATGCAAGTCTAAGAGTATAGCAGCGGAATGTAAAACATTGCACATGAAGGTAAAGGCAGGAGTTTGGAGAGAGCAAACGCAATGTAGACACGGAGATTTTTGGCGTGGTTTCGATAGGTGGTGCTATCGTACATCCACGTTGATGGAGACTTCAACCCACGAAGGGTAACGGTTGCGCGAGTCCACGGAGGGCTCCACCCACGAAGGGTCCATGAAGAAGCAACCTTGTCTATCCCACCATGGCCATCGCCCACGAAGGACTTGCGTCACTAGGGTAGATCTTCATGAAATAGGCGATCTCCTTGCCCGTACAAACTCCTTGGTTCAACTCCACAATATTGACGGAGGCTCCCAAGTGACTGAAGGAAATATGCCCTAGAGGCAATAATAAAGTATTATTTATTTCCTTGTATCATGATAAATGTTTATTATTCATGCTAGAATTGTATTAACCGGAAACATAATACATGTGTGAATATATAGACAAACAGAGTGTTACTAGTATGCCTCTACTTGACTAGCTCGTTAATCAAAGATGGTTATGTTTCCTAGCCATAGACATAAGTTGTCATTTGATTAATTAGATCACCTCATTAGGAGAATGACGTGATTGACTTGACCCATTCCGTTAGCTTAGCACTCGATCGTTTAGTATGTTGCTATTGCTTTCTTCATGACTTACACATGTTCCTATGACTATGAGATTATGCAACTCCCGTTTACCGGAGGAACACTTTGTGTGCTATCAAACGTCACAACGTAAATGGGTGATTATAAAGGTGCTCTACAGGTGTCTCCAAAGGTACTTGTTGGGTTGGCGTATTTCGAGATTAGGATTTGTCACTCCAATTGTCGGAGAGGTATCTCTGGGCCCACTCGGTAATGCACATCACTATAAGCCTTGCAAGCATTGTGACTAATGAGTTAGTTGCGGGATGATGTGTTACGGAACGAGTAAATAGACTTGCCGGTAACGAGATTGAACTAGGTATCGAGATACCGACGATCAAATCTCGGGCAAGTAACATACCGGTGACAAAGGGAACAACGTATGTTGTTATGCGGTCTGACCGATAAAGATCTTCGTAGAATATGTGGGAGCCAATATGGGCATCCAGGTCCCGCTATTGGTTATTGACCAGAGACGTGTCTCGGTCATGTCTACATAGTTCTCGAACCCGTAGGGTCCGCACGCTTAACGTTACGATGACAGTTTTATTGAGTTTTGATGTACCGAAGGAGTTCGGAGTCCCGGATGAGATCGGGGATATAACGAGGAGTCACGAAATGGTCGAGACGTAAAGATCGATATATTGGATGACTATATTCGGACTTCGGAAAGGTTCCGAGTGATTCGGGTATTTTTTGGAGTACCGGAGAGTTACGGGAATTCGTATTGGGCCTTAATGGGCCATACGGGAAAGGAGAGAAAGGCCTCAAAAGGTGGCCGCACCCCTCCCCATGGTCTGGCCCGAATTGGACTAGGGAAGGGGGGCGCACCCTTCCTTCTTTCTCCTTCCCCCTTCCCTTCTCCTACTCCCACAAGGAAAGGAGGAGTCCTACTCCCGGTGGGAGTAGGACTCCCCCCCTATGGCGCGACTCTCCCCTTGGCCGGCTGCCTCCCCCTTGCTCCTTTATATACGGGGGCAGGGGGGCACCCCAGAGACACAACAATTGATCCTTGAGATCTCTTAGCCGTGTGGGGTGCCCCCCTCCACCATATTACACCTCGATAATACCGTTGCGGAGCTTAGGCGAAGCCCTGCGTCGGTGGAACATCATCATCGTCACCACGCCGTCGTGCTGACGAAACTCTCCCTCAACACTCGGCTGGATCGGAGTTCGAGGGACGTCATCGAGCTGAACGTGTGTAGAACTCGGAGGTGCCATACGTTCGGTACTTGATCGGTCGGATCGTGAAGACGTACGACTACATCAACCGCGTTGTGATAACGCTTCCGCTGTCGGTCTACGAGGGTACGTGGACAACACTCTCCCCTCTCGTTGCTATGCATCACCATGATCTTGCGTGTGCGTAGGAAATTTTTTGAAATCACTACGTTCCCCAACAGTGACACCTAACCAATCTAGGAGACACCACTCTCCAAAAGGTAATAGATGGTGTGTTGATGATGAACTCCTTGCTCTTGTGCTTCAAATGATAGTCTCCCCAACACTCAACTCTCTCTCACAGATTTGGATTTGGTGGAAAGATGATTTGAGTGGAAAGCAACTTGGAGAAGGCTAGAGATCAAGATTTATGTGGTTGGAATGGAATACCTTGTCCTCAACACATGAGTAGGTGGTTCTCTCTCAGAAAATATATGATGGAAGTTTAGGCATGTTCTAATGGCTCTCTGCACGAATGAAGAGGGGGTGGAGGGGTATATATAGCCTCCACACAAAATCTAACCGTTACACACAAATCACCAAACTCGGTGGGACTGAATCAGAAAACTCGGTTGGACCGATTTAGTTCATAATGTGACTGTTAGGCATTTCGGTAGGACCGATATGATCAACTCGGTGGGACCGATGTGCTAGGGTTAGGGTAAAACCTCATCTCTGTTTGACCGATTACACAGACTCGGTGGGACCGATTTTGGTAATAGGCTAACCAGAGAGTTGGTCAGGCAAACTCGGTGGGACTGATTACAAAACTCGGTAAGACCGAATTTATTGCAACAGGAACCAGAGAGTTTGCAAGCCCATCTCGGTGAGACCAGGATCCCATCAGTGAGACCGAAGTGACTAGGGTTTGTGGCAGTGGCTATGTCAAGTGAACTCGGTGGCGCCGGATAAAATATTTTGATGGGGCCGAGTTTGACTTTTGGTTTGGGACATATGTGGATGTGAGAAAGTAGTTGAGGGTTTTTGGAACATATCACTAAGCATTTTGAGCAAGTAACCCATTAAGTAACACCTCATCCCCATTTAATAGTATTGGCTTTTCCTATGGACTCAATGTGATCTTGGATCACTAAAAGTAAAATGTAGAGTCTTGAGCTTTAGAGCTTGAGCCAATCTTTTGTCCTTAGCATTTTGAGGGGTCCACATTTCTCATCCATGCTATGCCAATCATTAAGCTTTCATGAAATATTTATCTTGAGATATCATTAGCTCAATGAGCTATATGTTGTTAGGAATTACCAAAACCACCCAGGGATAGTTGCACTTTCAATCTCCCCTTTTTGGTAATTGATGACAACATATAGATCAAAGCTTCGACAAATGATCATAAGATTGAAATACTTCGTCGCTTTGAGAAGTATGTGATAAGCAAGAGCTCCCCCTAAATTTGTGCATTATTTAAAATTTGCTTTTGAATGCAAACGCACAATCGATTAGGATCATGGGTTACTTTTCCATGTCACATACATCTTGGTGGAGCGCTTAAAATGATGGAAATTAAAAGCATGCACTCATCACCAAGCAAAGTGAATGATCATATAAGGGATAATATCATCCAAGCAAGCATTAAAGTAGCATATGATCAAACACATGATCAACCAAGTATCTCACACAGACATAGAGTATCAACCAAGCACACAAAAAGGTTCAACCAAAAGCAAGAGAGACAAAGAAGCAAAACACTCTCTCTCAAAGCCTATGATCTATACATTTCTCCCCCTTTGGCAACAAGTTACCAAAAAGTTCGAAAATGCATAGTGCTATGCGTCTCTTAGGCTTGGTCTTCGAAAGGTGGTGTAGAGAGAACTCCAAGGACGAAGGCATCAGTTGATGTAGTCGGAGCTGGTGGTGTGGCTGCTGGAGGTGGCACTGAAGCTGTTGCTGCTGGTGCTGATGATGTAGCTCTAGAATCTGGTACTGACACTGCAGCAGACCTCTGACCTCTAGTCACTCGCTGAAAAACATCTGTAGTAGCCTTCCCCTTCTTCTCTTATGCATCCTCCTGGAACTGCTCAACTGCTGTTTGTATCTCAAGAACCTTCAGATCAAGATCATAATATTGTTTCTATGATCCTTTCCAAGCTCTCCTGATTCTGAGTTAGGGTGGCCAAGCCCGTCTCAATCCTCAAAGTAGATTGGATCAGATATGCTAACTGATCTTGCTTGCTCTTCAGGAAAACTTGAGATGCTTCCTCTACACTTGGCATCTTGGCAGCTTTCTTTGCCTTAGCTTTAGCTCTCTTCTCTTGTGCTTGAGCTGATGATGGTTCATCCTCATTCATCACAACTTTGTTGTCTTCAAATTCAGGATATATAGGTAGATGCTCCTTGTCCAACAAGTAAGTACCTGTGCCCATCTTGGAGTTGATGAGCTCCTGAATATGTGAAGCATATCCACAAGATCTCTTCTGGTCAGCAGCTGTCCTCTTGATTGTCTCTACAATCAGACTCATGACCTTGAACTTTTGAGGGACATCAAATAGTTGCAGCAAGTTGATGGAATGTCCTCTAATCATCTTGTGATCTCCAGACTTGGGTAGTAAAGTGTGCCTTAGGATGGTGTTGATAGTAGGTAGACCAGACAACGGGTAATGTACATATCCAAGTTTGTGTGTCTCCAAAGCTTTATCAGGGATCTCTTTGTACATGTTTGCCATAGAGTTGTGGTCTTTCTTCTTCTTGGCATACACATCCAAGTCATCCTCATGTTCTTCTGGGGCATTGATCAGCTTGGCGCATTCTTCAACAGTTGATTGGTACCTTGTACCTTCAGACATCCATACTATCCTCCCATCTAGATAGAAATGAGCAGTGGAGTAAAACTGAATGATTAGCTCATCATTCCATTTGGTGACCTTCTGTCCAACAAACTTATCAACTCCACATGCTTTGAAGCTGTCATATACTCCTGGGAAGTGATCTTCTTTCTCCTTGATGTATTCCCAATCAACCCATCTCATGTCACAGACAATTGGCTTCTTGTCAAGCAAAATAGTCTCATAGAAGTCTTGCTGTTCTTTGGTATGAAACATGTAGTCAACTGCAGTCCTCCTCCTCACAAAATAGGGATCAGACTGTCTCCACAATCTCAGTCCAGCATCTTTCCTGATGTGCATGTCCTCAGCCACTAGATGAGCATCATTGTGGTCTGGAATCTTGGGTTTCAGTTTTCTCAATACATGAGATTCATCATCCTCTTCTTCAGCTTCAGGCACTGGGGCCTTATTCTTTTCTTCAGCTGGAATGTTTCTAGTGCTTCTCTTGGGCTTAGGGGGTTTCTGAGCTTGAGCTGTTGCTTTGGGAGCAGTCTTAGGCTTTGATGTTGCAGCCCCTGACTTGATAGCATCTCCCATAAGCTTCTGAGACTTGGGTGCTAGTGCAGCATCCTCTTCCTCTTCCTCTAAATCTCTTACCATAGTTGATTTTCCAAGAACTTTTGCAGATGTGGTTCTTGCCCTCTTTTTCTTCTTGTCATCTCCAACTGCCTCATCATCATCTGATTCTATTGTGAATTTCATGGTTTCTCCTGTTGGAACTTTTCTTGGCTTTGACATTGGGACTCTCTTGGCAGGTGCCTTCTTGTGCAACCATGGCTTAGTTGCAGCAGCTGTGCCATACTCTTTCTTTAGCACTTTCTCCCTTGAGGTGGCCTCATCCTCAACAACCACATAATCCTCATCTTCAGAGTCTGAGGTTCTCTTCTTCCTTGTTCTAGTGGCTGCCTTGGGAAAGTTACTTGGTGTGCTCTTGCTGCCCTCATCATAGCTGCTTGAGGGATCAGAACCCTCACTCAATTCACTTGTTCTTCAGATCTGTTCTGACTATCGCTCTGGGCAGACATCTTTGCAATCACACTGACAGCAAACCCAGTGAATAGATGTAGATGAGGTAGAGTGGATGAGCATCACAAAGTGCAGAGTTTTTTCAAAACAGATGACTCAAAAACTTAGTTTTAGTTCTCCACAGAAAGCATTTCGGAGCTACCGATTTGTTAAACTCGGTGATAACGAAGCAATTTTGGAACCTAAACTAGTGAACTCGGTCAGACCGAGTCACAGTTTGGTGGCCCCGAGATTGCTAGGGTTTCACAGAGAGTCGAACTCGGTCGCACCGATTTGCAGTTTTCGGTCAGACCGAAAACGCATGTGCAATGGCCTAAGCCAAATCGGTGAGACCGATTTCTACAACTCGGTCGATCCGAGACAAGTTCGGCGGAGACCTAACCCTAAATTTTCAAATCAAATCTAACCTAAAGAATGTCTTATGTGTTTACAAATTGTTCGGCGGAGACTAAAAAATTTCTTGCTTTTTAAAAATTGTTCACGAGTTTCAAAAAATGTTTGTGAATTGAAAAAATGCTCGCGAATTTGTAAAAAATGTTCAGACATTCAAAAAATATATCGATTTCATAAAAAATATCCGGGGATAAAATGTTCGCATATACAGAAATGTTCATGAATTTTAAAAATTATTCGAAAATTTCAAAATAATTTCAGCATTTCAAAAAGTTTGCCCATTCAAAAAAAATATTCACAAGTTTAAGGAATAAATTGACAAATTCAGAAAAGATTCGTGAATTGTAAAACTATGTTCATGAATTTGAAAAATGTTCATGTTTTCTACTTCGTACAAAATGTTAGGGAGAACAAAAAGTTTTCGCCTATTCAAAGACAGTTCATGAATTTGATAAAATGTTTACTAATTTCTTGAAAAGTTTATCTACTAGAAAATGTTCACCAATTCAAAAACATGTTCACAAGTTGAAAAAGTTATTTTTGAATTAGTAAAAATGTTAACAAATTTGAAACATGCTCATGATTTGCAGAAAATTTCTCGATTAAAAAAATTCTTGAATTTGGAAAATGTTCGGAAAATGAAAAGAAGAAAAGTGAAATAGAAACAGAAATTAAAATAGAAAAAAAGTTAAAATAATAAAAAAAGAAAATTCGTAAATGAAAAGGAGTAAGAAAACCCGGTTTGGGAAGGTTCTACAACCTTTCCAAAATTGGAAACCCGGTAGGAGGAAGCGGGTGGTGCGTGCATGGTCGCTAACCAGTGACCTGCGCGCCAAATAGGATCGCCACATCCGTCTCGCCTAAAGCTTTCCCGCAGCACGCACGCGTATAGGCCCAGTCCAGTAGCGTGTTACTCTGATGTGTTCGTTTGTTTTCTTTTTCTTTTTTTGTTAACTTTTTTTTTCTATTTTTTTTCGTTTCTTTGTTTTGCTGTTATACATCTACTGTATTTTGCATGTGTTTTCTTTCGTTTTTCTTTGTTTATTGCATGGTCACCTTCGTTTTTTCTTTTGTTTCTTTTTTATCTTTTAGTTTATTTCTTCGTTTTGAACCATTTTGTCTTGTTTTTCTTTGTTTCTTTGTTTTGCTGTTATAATTCTTTTTTGCATGTTTTTTCTTTGTTTATTGCATGGTTACCTTCGGTTTTTCTTTTGTTTCCTTTTTTATCTTTTAGTTTCTTTCTTGGTTTTGAACTGTTTTCTTTTGTTTTTCTTTGTTTCTTTATTTATTCTTTTTCTTTTTTTGGTTTCCTTTATTTCTTTTTTAGTTTCAATTGTGTTTTTTTTCTCATTTTTAGTTGTTCTTGTGTTTCATGCTACATTTTTTATATACGCCTAGTATATATTTTTAATACATGTTTAAAATTTTACAAATACAGGTTTAACATTTGTTCGTACACGGTCAACATGTTTTCTGTAGACGTTCTTAACAATTTTCAATGCTTGAGTAACATTTTTTAATACAAGGTTGACATTTTTTAATACATGGTCAACATTTTTCTATACACATTTGAACATTTTTAGGTTTAAATTTTTTTAGTACACGGGCCACATGTTTTCTATACACATTCTTAACATTTTTCGATGCTCGAATAACATTTTGCAATACAATGTTAACATATGTAAATACATACTCAACATTTTTCTATACACATTTGAACATTTTTAAATGATGTATTAAAAGATCATATACAAGATCAATGTTTTTTAATACATGATCAACATTCTTCTCTACACATTTAACATTTTTAAATGCTTGATTAACGTTTTTAATACACATCAACATTTTTCTATACACATTTAACATTTGTCAGATGCTTGATTAATATTTTTGATAATTATTAACATATTTTAAATGATTAATTAACATTTTTGAAATACAGAAGCAAAAAATTTCATACACATTGTAATTTTTTGTATTAATGAGAAACATTTTCTCTATACACCTTTAAGATTTTACAAATGAGTGGTTAACAATTTTTTTCAAAGGTTTTTTTCTGAAGTGTTTCTTATTATGTTTATTTGAATATTTAGAAGTAAAAAAAAAGCAAAAAGCAAAAACAAAAAACATGAAGAAACAAGGCTGTGGCATCCCGCGAGCTGGGCTGGCCCTTCTGGCGCTTGCCTTAACGCGATGGTTCCCTAAATCTCGCTATGAACGAGGGGAGCTCCTGCTCTGCGCTTTAAGCGCCATGGAGCGAAACCGGCACTCATGTTCTGGCTAGAATGGTGCGGCCCATCAATGCTGGCTGTGCAGGATCGCTCGGTCGTCGCCCTTGTCTGCTTCTTTTGGTCAGTCAATGGTTAACCAGTCAGCCGCTGACTTAAAAAAAATCCAGAAATTCAAGAAAATTTGTAGAAATCTAATAAAGTTCACTAAATTCGAATAAAGGCTCATCATTTTTGGAAAAAGTGCACAAATTGAAAAGGTTCATCGTTTTTGAAAATAGTTCATCAGTTTTGAAATAAAGTACACAAATTTGAAAAAAACATGATTTTTTAAAAATATAATCATTTTGGAAAAAACTAACGAAAAGTTGTAAAATCTTCATCGAATTTGAAAAAACTTGATGGATAATTAAAAAGTTCATTATTTTTTAGAAAAAGTTTATTGATTCTCAAAAAAGTTCATCGAAGTTGAAAAAATATCATAGAATTTGAAATGAATTTCATTGATTTTGAAAAAGAAATCAACTATTTTGGAAAAAGATTGTCGAATGCTAATTATTTTCATCAAATTTGAGAAAAATTTATTGAATTTGAAAAAGTTTGTGCATTTTGAAAAACAGCAAAGAAAAGAAACAGAAAAAGAAAGAAAAGGGCAAGGAAAAACCGGTCCAGAAGAGGAAAAAAGGAAACATCTGGGAAGCTTCCAGAAACTTCCCAAAACCGGGAGCTTCCGTGAATAGAAGAAAGTATAAAAGTAAAGAAGGAAGTTCATTATCACGTTAAGCCTGTCTGGTTGCTTTGCGTGAGTTCTATTTAACGTCTCTGGAGCGCAGAGAAGCTGTAGCTATACATGCATTTTTGGTAATCTAATGGTCACCGGTGAGATCATCCCCACGTCGGTCGGACGTTCTCGGGAGCCCTAGCTTTTCCCTGCGCACTGTTTGACTGCAATATGCACGACGACTGCGTTTGTTTGTTGTGTCCCAGTGTTCACCCGGAAAGAGCGCAACACGCCTTGACATTGCTTCGTTTCCCCAGGAATGTAGCACGGTCGCCACCACCGCCACCCCGGGCGTCGCCATCACCTTGACAAAAAGTTAGCTGGTGCTCCAGCTCGGTACTACTCCCGGCACGTGCATACTTGCACGGCAGCACAGAAAGAGACGCGCGTGTATCTATCGGCGGTGAGATAACATGTGTGTGCCTAATAAATGGCCAAAGCCAGGTGTGATGATGTGGAACACACTTTTGGAGCTTCGGTGTACCGCAGAAATAGGATACACGCGTTGCGTTGATCTGCATGGCATGGCATGCATACCTAGGCGCATACCCAATACGGGCCTGCCCTTCCGCTACGTGTGGGCTCGCCCAGGGCTCCGTCTCGCCGGCCCGGCTGCAGGGCCTTAATCAGATCTCGGGCGGCAGCGCAATCAATCGCTCACCGGTCCGCCCCCTCCGGCCCGGGCCATGTCGTTCGCCGGGCGCGACAGCGGGCCACCCGCGGCGCCGGCGCGGGAGACTAGATCCGACACCGCCTACGCGCCCATGCTCCCGCTCAGCTCGGTCAATGGCGCAACGCATCCCAGGCGTCGCGCGCCATACCGCCGCGGCCGCACCCCGCACGCGCGCGCGGCGCAGCTTCCACCACGTACGCCCTCCGCCGAGACCGAGAGCCGGTCGGTCGAGGCACCTTTTCTCCGTCGCTTTCCGATGCCGACGAGTCGCCTCGGGGCCGTCCTGCGGTGTCTCGCGGTGCCGATGCAAGACACCGGCCCGGGCGCGACGCACTAAGTCCACAAAGCTGTCCTTTGGGAAGGTCTTGCTCGTGATGCTTTGAGACGACCTGTTGCCCAGGAGCGTGCGCGCCCCATGGCATGGTGGCTTGTCCATGACGACGGACGGACGCGCTGGCCATTCTTGACGCTCGCGTCGCGTGCAGCGCAAAACAAGCACAGGCCTGATGGATGAGTCAGTCGGGCCGCTGTGCCGCCTACATGGCCCGGACTGGCGCACAGGAACAGCGAAAGTGAGATCTGTGTGGGTGGCCAGGGCAGGGCCATCTATCTCACCAGTCATCGGCATTCAGCAGCAACGCGTGCCTGTGTCTGTTGCCTCGTTGCCCGCCCGACCGACTGGCCGGCCCCTACGCGCGCCGGGACAGATTCGCCTTTTATGAGCAGCTGCCGTGCCGGATCCAACGGTACGCCGACAGCGACCCCGCCGGCCCTGCACAGTACCACCGCCGGACCCCTGCTGTCCTGCAAGTGGATCGCCGGGGAGGAAACCAAACCAACCGATCGGCGACCGGCCACCACCTGCCAGTCCAACCGCCGGCCGCCGGTAGCTGCAACAGTAATAGCGAGCACCTCCCAGATCCGAGCGAGTCCTTCTCACCCGCACGCCACGTCTCGGACAGGCTCCGCGGATACACACCACACATGCAAAGGTGCGAGTAGCACACCGGACGGGCATGCGTTCCTCGTGCACGTCTCGTACGACGCCATACTAGTATAATGCGCACGAGCCACCGGGCACGTACGCGTGGATCGAGCAATTGATTAGCACTAGTTCAGCTGTGACTTGTGTGATTCGCAGCTCGCCGATGTGTTGACCGGCCTGACAAGACAAGTGAGGCACATTTCTAGGGAGAGACTGACCGAGACTGGACACGCCTCCTCGTTACAGGGGCACCGCACCGCACCGGCCGGGCGGGCTGGCTTCACGTCGCAGACAGAAAGTTTGTTTCCTCCACGAATTGCTCGCTCCGAGGCCGAGACCATTTCCATGCCTTGCTCCTGCAGACACACCCGCACGCACACACGCATCGGGGGGATGCACGCATCTCCGGCTCTGCTTTCCACGCACCAGCCAGAAGAACCTGAGCCTGAACACCGGCGGCCCATCCAGGGTTTTGGAACTCATAAACAAACAGCTAGTTTATGCGTCTCTGGAGAGAGATCGAGCCGGCTTTCCCCTCCCCTCAGGCTCCAGATTAACAAAGCTGTGCCCGTTCCCTGCACGGTTTCTTGAGCGGTAGCCATTTTCCTAAGCGCGTGGGTTTTGTATGTATCGGCCAAGGTCTTGGAATGCACGAGCAATTAGTCACGCTGACCCATTGAGGGCAGGAATCTATAGACGGACTTGGCAAATTTAACCCCTCCGACGTTAATAGGCGCGTCCTATCAGTTTCTAAACATGTCTGTTTTAAGCTTCTATGCAACTTTGATCTACATTTTGTCCCTTATATGTCTGGTTACATGCCTGTAATTTGTGAAGACGGAAAAAGAAAGAAAGAGAGAAATGACGGTCCGGGTTGGGCTGCATCCTGCGTGGCGGACTAACTATCCTATGGTTTGGATATAAGAGTTTGTAGACAGTATAAAACTGATATGATTGTCTGGCGGGTCACTTTTTTCTTCTCTCCTGTCCGAACACTAACCTGGTATGTCCACGGATGTTTGAGAAGGATTTGAGGGTACTGCTCTAAGATAATCCATAACCCGCGTGTTCGATGGAGTATAGTATACTGTCTGTAGCTGTGCACAGGCCGAGAGATTTTGACTAGGCTATTTGATCGAGAACTAAAGCCGGGGATACACCTGCGCAGTCCGTGAGATCGGAGAAAGCAAAACCGTCGGCACCATCACAGTGGAAGCGAGAGCAAGCCGTTCCACTGGAGACGACGATGTAGATACGGACAAAGAAAGGCCACACTGTGCACGCGCTTGAAACGCAGGTGACGGAATGCAAGTGTTTTCTATTTGTAGTATACGTATATGATCCACTTCGAACATGAGACGTCTCTATAAACCAAAATAACCAGAAGAAAACACTACGGATCTCATGCTTTGGCAGCTGATCGGACGGCTCTCGTACCTGCACTGCCATGTCGATCGACTTGTGTTTTTCTTTTTACTGTTGATCGACTATAGTTTGGAGGGATCCGACGCCGTGCTTGATTGCGGAGATCTTGTTTGCGAAAAGTTGACATTTCATGGGGCCAAGTTCACAAAAGATGAAGACACCTGCTTTTCGTGGGGCCTATCACTCGAGAAGCCAAAATGTTGACCCTCTAGGTAATAGGGCTCTTTTGCATCATGGAACGTCTCGCTCATTTTTATATCTTCTTACATTTACAAGCACACCGACTATTTCGACGGTACATGCGCACGTACGCCCGCTAGCACGCACGAGAGGTTCTTCATTTTTCTATGGTCCTGTTTGGATACTCTAACTTAGCTAGATGTTAGAGTTAGTTTTTAGCTCATGACTAACCTTGAACTAACTCTAGTCAAAGAGGTGTTTGGATGACAAGGTTAGATTAACAATAAATGCACTAGGAGAACTAGCTCCAATTAGCACATCTTGGATGGGATAGTTTTTTAGGTGGGTTAGATGCAACTAGTTTAAACTAGTCTCATGTTTGAAGACTTTAGAGCTATTTGAACCCAAACTAGCTCAAACTAGCTCTAACCCATGAATCAAAACAGGGCCTACGTGGCACTTGCACATTGCTCCAAATAACTTGACCGTACGGAGTAGTAAGTTATGCAGAGAAGACGTGGCAGTAATTAAACAGATAGTACAAAAACAGACAGTTCTCCGTAGTCCACGGTCGTCGTTAACCTAGCTAGCTTGTCCGTTGGAAAACAGGGACAAAGCTAGCAATTGATAGTACTAGTAGTAGTACAAAACAACACCTCTATAGCTAGAGGATGCATCTCATCAGTCTGAGAGAAACTAATCAGTAGAAAACAGTGACAAAGCTACAGGCCTATAACAGCACAAACACACACGTCTACAAGCTAGTAGTAATACACTCAGCTAATCAGTAGAAGTACCATATATATTATTAACCTCTACCAACCCGGTGCATAAATGAAACACAGTGGAGTAGGAGTATACCGGAAGCTAAATGAGGGCCTCACAAACACAAACACACACAGACGACGACGTACCGGAGACGGGGGAGCAGGAAGGAAAAGAAACAAGCAGCAGCTAAAAAATGCTATGCCTCTCTTGTTGTCTTCTCTTCTCTTGTCTTGCCTCTTCGTCTCCCTCTTCGGCCGATGAATTCAAGCTAATATATATGTAGCTACTGCCTACTGGCTCGATCGGTAGGATAAAATCCGGCTAGCGGAGAAGGCTCCGGATGATCTCGGCCTGGGGGCTGGTCTCGTCCAAGGTCGACATTAGCTCCGAGAGCCTATCGGAGAGATCGTCAACCTCCTGGTGGAGGCTCTTGATGTATCCGCACGTCTCCTTCAGTAGCTTCGACGCCGACGACTGCACAGCACAGCGTAGCATTCATGTCAGGAACAGTGAGGAAGAAAAATAACAGCGTTAATCCTTCTCAGGGTGGACTTGGCGGCGCCGCCATGACGAAATGCACCGTCGCGGCCGGCCTGTACGTCAGTGACGGTGCACTGCACGGACGCACGCACGGAACAAGCAACTCGCAGGAGGACCAATGCGCGCTCGCGTGAGTACGTACCCGGCTCGCGGAGCGGCGGCGGGATGATTCCGGGAGCACCGCCTGGATCTTGGAGATGAGCTCGTTGATCTCTTCGTCGGTGATCCGGCCACGGCGGCTCGACATCTCCCTCTCTCTCTCTGCGGCCGGCTGTGATCGGAGACAGCTAAGCTTGGCTTTCCTTGCTTGCTCGTGTATGTGTTGATGCTTTACCTTGGCTGGTGATTCAGCCGATGAAGCGTCTGCGTGTGACACTGTGATGGTCAGTGTCTTAGTGAGAGGAGAGCAGAGAGAACGAGGAGGTAGGCAGGCAGCGCAGCCGGGGTGGCTATTTGAAGGAGAACGGGGGCATAGATCGTCATATTGATAGCGAAAAGAGGCCACGGGCCCACTGCGCCTTCATTTAGGCCCGGGCTCCCGACACTGGCCCCAAAATGACCAGGCCCGGCCTCCAGACACTGGAGGACCCAGAATGTTGACCAGGCCCGGCCCATGGGCTCCAGGAGTCATGCCAGGACCCCCCCCCCCCCCCCCCAGGTCCGGGGCACCATTGCTCCACTGTCCTCTGTGATTATGATTTCGAACAATGTGTGCCAGTCAGCCAGAGTAAATACTGCAAGTATGAGCATCTTTTTTTTGGGAGAAATACTTGTATTACTCAATCACAATGTCTTTACAGTCATCAAGGACAATTCCCAAAACTTCATCAGGACCGGACCCTAACCAAGTTATAGTCCATCCTTCTACTCTAACAATTCTAGCTAAACTACCACTAGCCTTATTCTGAGAACAAGAAACTTAAGCAAAACAAGTTTTCCTAAGACACAATAGCAGGCTTATTTCATTCACCAAGGAGGCATAAACTGACCGATCTACTTCGTCACAAGAGACCATAGACACCGCCATACTCGAACCCATTTCGATAGCAATGGGAAGTCCAGTTCTCTGAACTGCTAAAGATAGACCTTCCATGATTGCACATAATTCAGCTTCTAAAGCATCTCTGCAAGAGAATAGTGCTCTGCAAGTAGAAAATATGATCTCGCCCTGGTATCTCGAAGTATCTCTGACAGGCGCTACGCCCAAAAACTGTCATACGAGACATGTCGGGGATATTACCCCGCAGCGTAAACCGGTCGGAAATATAACCCGGCCGGACTTGGCGGTTCACTTGAGACCCGACTAAGACATGACGATTCACTGGCGACCCGTTTGGACCTGTCGGTTTACGATTCATTGGTAATCCGGCAGGCTGGTCAGAGGAGCGACAAGACCCGGTGGCCCAACGTGCGGTTCATGAAGGCCGGTTCATACTATGGTGGGCCACTTTACAAGGAAAGGCATAAGGAATATTTACCTTATAAAGAGTTAAGACCCGGACTTGTATCCGGTTTGTATTAGAAGGTAGACTAGTCCTAATCCTAATAGGACTCCACATGTAACCCACCCCTTCAACATATATAAGGAGGGGCAGGGCTCCCCAAAGAGGGACAAGCGACAAGCAAGAAGAAACAATCTCTAGGGCTAGACACAAAGAACCGATTTACCGGCGACTCCCTCGTGATCATAATGAGACCTAGCCTCAAACAACATGTAGGGTTGTTACCGGATGATGTTTCCCGGGGCCCGAAGCTGTCTAAATCCTTGTCTTGTGTTGCGTCTCTCGATTCCACTCAACCCTTCTCAAGCTACCACATAGATGGGTTGGCCTCGCGACTAAGTCCTGACACTAAGGACATCTGCCGTGACAAAACAACGACAGTTGGCGCCCACCGTGGGGCCAGGCGCACGGTGGTGTTGAGTTCTTGGAGGGATCACTCCTAGGGATCGAGGGGCTCGTAATTTTTCGGATAAAAAAGCTGGTTTTGAAAGGATTTGCATCAACGCCAAGTTCATCGGTCCAGATTTGAAGATTTGTGAGATTTAAGGTTCAAGAAAAATTTAGGGTTGCCTGCGTGGCCGCACGCGACATGGCGACCCGTCCGGGTCGATTTCCGCTGCGCTATTCTACGAAGTCGCTGAGCCCGATCGGAGGCAAAATTCGCTGCAGCCCGGCGTGGCCAGTCAAAGAAACACAACCACGTTTTACCATCCACGGACAAGCACCCTGGATCTCCCCAAAGGAATTATTCATAGTTTACTACGTGAAGACCGGGTCAAATCCAAAGAAACATCATGTATTACTTTAACTAGTACTAGTAGTGAATACTAGTACCAGGACGTGGAGCCGTTGGTAGTATTGGTTTGGCTTTTCAATTACCAAAAGAAGAAGAGCACTTTCAGAAAAAGACCGCGACGTGGAGGAGGACACGGACGTGAGCCAATGGATACAGCCACGACTCGGAAGCAGATGTCTTCGCGGACTCGAGCTCCGCTGTTGACTTGCAAGCTGGTTTGGGCCTACGCTTCGCGACCGCAAGTGGTTGCTGTCGTCACGTTTTTGCTTCGTCAGCCATAGCTGCACCAAGCCAGCCTCACCTTCGCCTCCACACTGCCGTGTCGACCTGCGCTGCCGCTGTGCCAAGCTGGACTCCAAGTCGCTTGCAGATATACCTCAACCACAGCGGGGCCAAGCTGCCCGCCGCTGCTCCGGTCCGGTTTACAACGCGGAGGGTACTATGCATTATCAAGCGCCAGCATCTGGGTTTATCCGGCAAAAAATACAATGTGTTATTTTTCTTATGTATTTATAAGTATATGTTAATTCATCCGACAACAATTACTCTGGCCTGTAATATTTTTATGCAGGAAGACTATTAAAAAAGGGGTGGTAGTATACCACGGAGGTACGTTCGGCTGTGCCGCGCAGTTTCACGGACACGCGTATCGCGGTCCGGTTTAAATCAACGCGCCGGCTAACTTGCCCGTCCGCGCCACCTTACAACGCCACGGACGACTCGCCCGTCCGCCCTTGCCGCTGGTTCACGCGTCCGCACCGGTTTATAACACGGAGGACAACTGGCTCGTGTGTGCCGGCTTACAAGGCCGCGACCGACTCATCACTCCGAAGCCGCTTCTGATGCTGCGGTGGTTTTACTGTCCGCCCAAACATCAGGTGGTATTCATCTAAATTTATGTATTAAACACTTATTGTTTCTTGTCAAAGAACAATTACTCTGTCCTGTAATATTTTTACACAGGACAATTTTTATGCCATTCACGGACACGCGTATCATGGTCCGATTTACATCAACGCGCCGGCTGACTCGCCCGTCCGCACCACCATACAACACCACGGACGACTCGCCCGTCCGCCCTGGCCACCGGTTCATGCGTCCGCGCCAGTTTACAACGCGGAGGACAACTTGCTCGTCCGCACCGGTTTACAACGCCGCGGCCGGTTCATCCGTCTGCTCGTATGGCCGACTCGTCCATGATTGATGTTAGCTTCACCGTGGTGATCATCAACTCCGCGGTGGATATTTTCTGGCTAACATATCAGGTGAAATCCATCCACTATATTTTCACATTATATATTGCTTTCTTTAAAAAAGAGCAAATACTCTGGCTTGCAAGTTTTCCAATGCAGGACAAATTGTCTATCACAAAAAGGGATTATTATATCGCTGAGCTATTGGATAATCCATGCCGGTTTATATCGCGATCCAGTCCGCGTCAACTCGTCAGGACCGTGCGAATTACCCAATAACACGTGCACAGCCGCCGTCCCCCGCAGTCCGGTCTACACCAGCATACGACCGATTTCCCCCGTCTGCACCGGCTTACAATGCCGCGGCCGACTCATCTGTACGAGCTGCCTCTGATGCTGCGGTCGTCCTTGTCATCCGTCTCTCGCGGCCTGGTCTACATCAACATACCGGGCCGCACCCGTCCGCATGAAGCTGTTTATTGAGTATGAGCAAGTCACAGCTTGGGTAGCCCGATTTTCTTTCAAACAAAATGGAGGCAAATGATCATATACTATCAACAGCCGTTTACACTGGTGGCTCAATGGGCAGGCGCACAAGTCGCCGCCACTACAGTTTGGACAACTTCAAATAGCCAGTTGGAAGGAACCATTGGCCGAGTTGCTGACACGGTTCATACGGGATCATTTATAACCTGCCGCAGTCACCTCAACCTTCTGTGGATTCATATCATGCTATCAACACCAATGATATACAAGTTATGCCGGTTTATATCACGGTCAAATATGGAGAATCTCAAGCCAACTCCTCGAGTCACCTTGAGACTCGGGGGCTACAATGATATGACTCAGCAAATGTTGCCGGTTTTCAGTGAAGCCAAGAACCCCAGGACGTTGGAGGGAAAGATAACCCGGTCCCGGAGGCTACTACCATCTTGATGAAAATTTAAAGGTCGTCAGAAAATTTCCGGTTCAAAATGAAGAATGGCGGTTTAAGATCCGGTTCAAGGGAATCTGTTCTCCCACAAAAGCTCTGAAGCTCTCAAAACCGGTTTGAAAATGTCCGGTTCAAAAAGGAATTAACTTCTCGCAAGTTCGAGTTTAAAGGCCGTCAGAAAATTTTCGGCTGAAAATGAAGATTCCGGTTTAAAATCCGGTTCAAGGGAAAGATGTCTCCCACAAAGCTTTGAAGCCCTCAATATCCGGTTCAAAATCCCGGTTCAAGAAGAATTTATCTCTTGCAAAAAGTTAAAAGTTGCCGAAGAGGACCTGCTGCCATGATGCGCGGTTCAAACATGGGTATCCCGCCTTATTGGCCTATCATATTATTGATCACATGGGGGCTTCTATTTTATAAAGCAGCGTCCGGTTTACCCCTTGATTCAGCTTATCAAAGCTTTATATAAAAATCACTTGGGGGCTTGGTCGTATCCGAACCATAGCTACACCTCTTGATCGGCGCAATACCACAACATCACTTGGGGGCTTGGTCGTATCCGAACTATAGTCACACCTCTTGATCGGCTCAAAGCCAAATTACTCCGGGGCCAAAGAGAGTGTTGTAAAACAACAACTCAAACATGGGCACCCACTGAGCACAGCTCAAAATGTTACTTGGGGATTCTTTGCTGTCGAAATGAACAAAGAATCTACACTTGTAATAGGCTATCAAGCCAGGGCTTGGAAGCCTGGTGTATACACCTAAAACCCCGGGTTAGCCTCCCTATTTAAGTAAGTCACTCCACCCAGGTAAACCTGGTATGACCCTTCGAACTTTGGCGAGTTACTCCAGAAAAGGATCCTGAACTTGTCAAGTTAAAATGATGATTAGTTAAGGATTGAGGACCATCTTAAAAGGCTTGGTGAAATGGTTTAATTCAGTGGCCTGGCAGCCCATGAAAAGCCTCGAATTTGGGGCCTGGCAGCCCGTGAAAAGCCTCGACTACAAGTTTTCATTTGCTTTTTGCTAAGTTTTTCTCTCTTTTGACAAAGCTTATGATGTTTTCTGTTAAACCGACGTTCATTGACCCGGCTTGGCTTTCAATTACAAGTTAAAAATACATGATCAATTATAATCCGGTGTTATTAACCCGGTCTGGTTTCGACTACAAGTCACCAGCATTGAATATGTATAATCCGGTGTTTATCACAACCCGGTACGGTTTTATCATAAACCGGCACAATATGGAAGGAGTTATCAGTACTCAAAATTGGGGTTATCACCCTTACTATAAAAAGTTGGTAAAACCAACAATATGGTTCAATGTCACAGGTATGATATATTTCATATTTGATTATTCTTAAGTGCAGCCTTGGTTATAAAACCGGGTTATATGTTGGGCATTATGACCCGTCCGGCGGTAAATCGTCAGGACACTTTAAACTTGTTGCATGCAGAAACGTGTTGAATAAAGCATGATTATAAATCACCGGTGTTTATTAACCCGGCCTGGTTTTCGACTATAAGTCGCCAGTATGATGATAAATTATCCAGTGTTTATTAACCCGGACTGGCTTGGGACTATAAGTCGCCAGTATATATTGGGATTGCGCTATTGGAATCATGCGCTTATAAATCATTGGATTATATTATTCAAATCTTCAAATAGCCAACATGGCTGGATTTTATTATGGTTATCAATAACCAGTATTATGATTAAGGTTTTCAAAGTCGCTTTAGCACAATGGCTATTATATTATCGATGGATATGATTTATTCTACAATTAAAGGAATAGTCCCGAGTCGCTGCAGGCTTACGACCCGGCACTTGGGGGCTACATTATTTAAATTGAGGTTATATCAAATATGCAAGTCTCATGTCGCTGCAAGCATGCACCGTGACACTTGGGGGCTAATGCAAAGTCATTTTTTGCTCATCTTATTAAAGACCCGACTCATCACATCATAATGAGCCGGCCCTTGGGGGCTACACATCACTGCTCACGTCTACATGATTATATTTACAAAGTCCCTGCTCATTATTGCATAATGACCCGGCCCTTGGGGGTTACACCGATTGAAGTTTTTATAAGCAATTACAAGTCCCAGATTGCTGCAAGCATGACAACCCGGTACTTCGGGGCTACATATATGGAGTATTCAGTTTTTACTAGAGATGAACAACATGGATTTCTTCAAAGTGGCAGTAATTATATGGAAACAAGTCTCAAATCATCACTTTGTTTTGTTCAAGACTTGGGGGCTACAGGTAATATGGATATAAGGGAGAAATATCTTCCTATTTTCAGTTTTAAGCAAACCAGATTGACCCGGCATCACCAATCATTATGACCCGGTGTCTTCAACAATCATAACCCTGTGTCATCAATAATCATGAACCGGCGTTGGGAACAATCATGAACTGGCGTTGGAAACAATCATGACCCGAAATTATCAGTTTTTATAACCCGGTAGTTTTAGCAATGATAAACCGGCAAGTTCTACATCTTCAAACTGGTTGAATATCAGATAAGTATTTCAAAACCAATATTTCTTAAGCCGGCGCTTTGGAAGCCGACTCAAGTGGATTATTCTTCACAATATTTCTCTGTGAGAAACCAATGTCAGCAAATTAAGTATGAAGCTGGCTTGTTGACTCGGATTTTCTAGAAGGAGGAAATGACAAGGACTTAAGGATGATCAGATGCCGGTTTACAAGAATTCTTAACCCGGAGCATAGTCTGTCAAATTTGTTCTTGTGTTTGTTTTACAGGATCAGTTTAACAAGGATAAATCCAAATTAAACTGGGGGCTAATGTCGGGGATATACCCCGCAGCGTAAACCGGCCGGACTTGGCGGTTTACTTGAGACCCGGCTAAGACTTGACGATTCACTGGCGACCCGTTTGGACCTGGCGGTTTACGATTCATTGGTAATCCGGCAGGCGGGTCAGAGGAGCGACAAGACCCGGTGGCCCAACGGGCGGTTCATGAAGGCCGGTTCATACTATGGTGGGCCGCTTTACAAGGAAAGGCATAAGGAATATTTACCTTACAAAGAGTTAAGACCCGGACTTGTATCCGAATTGTATTAGAAGGTAGACTAGTCCTAATCCTAATAGGACTCCACATGTAACCCGCCCCTTCAACATATATAAGGAGGGGCATGGCTCCCCAAAGAGGGACAAGCGACAAGCAAGAAGAAACAATCTCTAGGGCTAGACACAAAGAGCCGATTTACCGGCGACTCCCTCGTGATCATAATGAGACCTAGCCTCAAACAACATGTAGGGTTGTTACCGGATGATGTTTCCCGGGGCCCGAAGCTGTCTAAATCCTTGTCTTGTGTTGCGTCTCTCGATTCCACTCAACCCCTCTCAAGCTACCACATAGATGCGTTGGCCTCGCGACTAAGTCCTGACACTACAGACATCTACCGTGACAAAACCACGACAAGACACTTGGATAAAAAAACAAGTTCTCTATGTACATAGTGTATTTTTATACTACTGCTCTAAATTTACAACAAGTGCTGCAAATTTGTAGCACCTCTAGCGGCTGCCCTAAAATCAAAAATGTTGTGGCGGGAACCTAACCCCATCGATTATCGTCACCCCATTCCGATTGCGGCCGGTTCTCTCCGTCGCCACGACTCCGTTGACCACCCCCAGCCCCGCTACTTGGGATGTTTGCCGAGACCCCACTGGATCCCGGGTTGTCGCCGCCCGATATTGTCACCATAGCACCCCCATTGCCTCGATATTGTTGACACAGCACCACCGCCGCCCACCGACATTGATGAGCGGCCGCTTCGGCACTCAAATGGTCGTCGGTGAGCCGCTCCTTGTCATCTCTGGATTTGGCTGCATCTGACGGCTCCCCTCCGGCCCCTGCCCCGCCCTTGCCACCTTTCCTCGGCCTCCGCAGGCCAAAATCGAGCTCGGCACCTGGCGACCGCCAGATCCGCCTCCCTGGCTTCCCACCGTTGGATCTCATGTTTCAATTGCTTTACAAAATTTATGACACTAGTTTTAAGGCATGTGTTACAGCAAAAAAAGGTGTCCAAAACCCTTCTCCCTCCTACCCTAAAACCATCTTTAGGCATTAACTTTTACATCATCCGGTGAAGATGTTGTAACTAAAAGCTTCATTAGAAAGAAAATATGCCTACGCAACCGCCTCCTTCTCTAAAAAATGACTAGGGTTTCTCTACCTCCCGTTTGTGCCGCCGCCAGTATGTCTCGTCTCCGGTGGCATTAGGGCCATGGCGGTGCGGTGGATCCCGGCCCATGCTGACGAGAGGGCTCTATTTCCATATGTTTCTTTGAGTTTTGTTAGGGTTTCTGTCCTACTCAGGAAGACGAGACGGCGGCGGTTCCTTTAAGATGGAATAAGGTTCTCTCCGGCTAGCCCCAGTCCCGGTGGTGTGTCTAGTATCGTTGGTGGGCGTGTGAAGATGTGTCTCCGGCGGATCTGTCCTTGGTGGATTTCCTCGGATATGGTTGTAGTTCATCTACGTTTGTGTGTCTTCAGGTTGGATCCTTCCAATCTACGGTACTCTTCACCGGCGGAGGTTGTTGTTCTGCTGCGCTGGTCCTATGGGGTCTCAGCATGACGACTTTTCGTCTGTCTACTACAACAAGTTTTGCCCGGCTCCGGCGAGGTAGGGGCAATGATAGCGGCGCGCATTCGTCTCACTTCAGTACTTGGTCGTCGCTAGGTGGTCTATCCATATGGATGTAATTTTTATTATTTCTGATGTTCATTGTATAGCCATGATTGAAGATAAATAGATCGAAAGTTTCCTCGCAGAAAAAAGAGAAGATGTTGTAATTATCTTAGAAATGCACAGCAAAATCAAGGGCAAAATGAAACTACGAAAACCATGGGCAATGTTCCCACGGAACTCAAACCACAAAGTAGTGAGACGACCTAGTCAGTGTTCATGCCAGGGTGACACATCCTGGATTGGGTTGTTGTCTTGCATGAAATGATTCACGAGCTACACCCGAAGAAACTGGATGGAGTTGTCTTCAAAGTGGATTTTGAAAAAGCCTATGACAAAGTTAAATGGCCATTCTTGCAACAATGTATGCGCATGAAATGCTTCTCAAGAAAATGGTGCCAATGGATTGACACATTTGTCAAAGGGGGCAGCGTGGGTGTCAAGGTAAATAATGACATTGGTCACTATTTCCAGACACGAAAGGGTTTCAGACAGGGAGACCCTATGTCGCCTATTCTTTTCAACTTTGTGGCAGATCTTCTAGCGGTTCTCATTAGCCGAGCCAAGGAAGCAGGTCATGTTGCGGGCTTAATTCCTCATCTTGTGGACGGTGGGGTATCGATACTTCAATATGCAGATGACAACATCATCTTCATGGAACATGACATTGAAAAGGCAAAAAATATGAAACTTATTCTTTGTTTATTCGAGCAGTTATCTGATCTCAAAATTAACTTCCACAAGAGGCATGGAAAGGTGCGAATGGGCCTGTAGCCTAGTGGTTGCAGCGACCTTAGTAGCACCCCAGGTCCTGGCTTCGACTCTCGGTGGGAGCGAATTTAAACAGGCCTGGGCAATAATTTCTGGAATAAAAAAACTATGGGGCTGTTGCTCTACAGTAAATAGTAAAAAAAAGGAATGGAAAGGTATTGAGGATCGCTTTGAGAAAAAATTGAGTTGTTGGATTGGTAAGCTTATGTCTTATGGGGAAAGGCTCACCTTAGTCAATGTCGTTCTCACAAGCTTACCTATGTTCATGTTATCTTTCTTTCAAATACCTAAATAGGTAAGAAAATATTGGATTACTATAGATCCAGGTTTTTCTGGCAGTCTGATGAACATAAGCGTAAATACCGCCTGACAAGATGGGATGTGATCTGTCGCCCTAAAGACCAAGGAGGTCTAGGGGTGGAAGACCTTGAGATTAAAAATAAGTGTTTGTTGAGCAAATGGCTCTACAAGATACTTACCGAGGACGGGGGTTGTGACGCCCGGATAATTAGGCTACAGTAAAACTCCGCTAATGATGCCACGTCACCTCCGTTACTGTTGCTAATCTCACGTTGGGTCAAAACTATTCAGATTCAAATTTGTATTTTTGTCAAGCATCAAAAATTTTCAAACACTGTTCGGAGTGTGCAGTTAAATGCCTAGGTAATTATAGTGCGGAACACACATTTTTAGAAAATGCCTAAATACGTTGGAATGAAATAAAACAGTAAAAGAAATAATTAAAAGAATAAGACAAAAAAACAGAATAAAAGCCCCCCACTGGGCCTTTTGGCCCAGCTGGCCATCCACGCGGACCCCAGCCGCCCGAATGGGCCGGCCCAGCCGGCCACTTCCACCCACTCCTCCTTATCCCCTCACCCACCGAAACCCTAACCTACCCCACTCCCCACTCGCCCCCTCCCACTCCCGCACGTCTCTCCTCCAACCCCCCATCGATCCCGATATGGATCGGGAAAAGGGAGGGCTCGAACGCCGCCGCCGCCGCAGGGACAACGCCGCCGCCTAGGACCTCCTCGCCGGCCTGCCTCCTCCACGCCGATGTCGTCCCCGTCCACCTCCTCGACCCCCGCTGCCCGTAGCCCTACACTCCCGCGGTGAGGCTCGGCCTCCACCTCCCCTCTCTCTCGCGCGTCACCTTGTCCGGCACCGCCAGCGCGCGCTCATCGCGCCCCGCGTCGTCGTCCCATTCACCACGTCGTAGCACGGGCCAAGCCCCGCTCGCCGCTCCTCCCGCTCACGCACCGTGCCCGGTCGTCGCACTCGCCCGTGGCCGCCCCCTGCTCCTCTCGTCCCGCTCTGTCGTGGCCTCCGCCGCACCACCGTGGCACTCGCCCGCTCCGGCCTCTCGTCTCACGCGCGTGCCCGCAATGTGCTCATCTGCACCGCGCCGCTCGCCGCCCTCTCTCCCAGCGCGCCGCCCTGCGCCCCTCGCCGCCCGCGACCGCGCAGGCCTCGCCATGCCGCTCTGCTCCCCGCGCCTTCCCTGCCGCGCATCGCCTTGCTGCCTGCTGCTTCCCTGCTGCCTCGCCGGCAACGCCCCGCTCGACCCAAGCCATTGCTGCTCCGGCGTTGCCCGCGCTCGCCTTGTCGAGCTCGCGCGGAGATACCCTGCTGCCCCACCTCCGCCCTCTCCTGACATCCCCCGTGCGAGCCACTGGCTCTGGCCGCTGGTATCCGTGCGTGCCCAGCGCCCCCTCGGGCACACGCCCGTTCTGGCGCCCGCGCCCGTAAATCCGTCGCCCGTGCGCCCGCTAAGGCCTCTGGCCATTGACAACCGGGGCCCAGCCCCTGGAACGCTAAAAAAAATTGAATATAAAAAATAAATAAATAAGTAATAATTAATTAATTATTTAGTTAATTAATCCTATTTAATTAATCTAATTAACTAGTTAGTTTAATTAAACAGTAATTAGATTAGTTAAACCCTAATTAGACTAAACAGTCAATGACGAACGGGACCCACACGTCAGCTGACCAGTCAATGCCTCTGTTGACTGCTGACGTCAGCAAACTCTATTCTGGATAAAGTTGAATTAAATAAATTCTAAAAATGATTTAAAACTTTAGAAAATAATATAAAATAAACCGTAGCTCGGATGGAAAAACTTTGTACATGAAAGTTGCTCAGAACGACGAGACGAATCCGAATACGCGGCCCGTTTGTCCGCCACACACCCCTAGCATATCGAACACGCAACTTTCCCCCTCCGGTTCATCTGCCCGAAAACGCGAAACACCTGGGATACTTTCCCGGATGTTTCCCCCCTTCACTGGTATCACATATCCCTGCGTTATGTCACCCCTAGCACAACGTATTGCCGCGTCTTGCTTTGTGTTACATTTGATTGCTCTGTTATTTATTGTGTTCCCCCTCCGTTACTTCTTTCCGGTAGGCTCCGAGACCGTTGCCGATACCCCTGTGATCGGCTACATCGACGACGACCCCTTCTTCTTGCCAGAGCAACCAGGCAAGCCCCCCCCTTGATCACCAGATATCGCCTATTCCTTCTCTATACTGCTTGCATTAGAGTAGTGTAGCATGTTACTGCTTTCGGTTAATCCTATTCTGATGCATAGCCTGTCATTGTTGCTACAGTTGTTACCCTTACCTGCTATCCTACTGCTTAGTATAGGATGCTAGTGTTCCATCAGTGGCCCTACACTCTTGTCCGTCTGCCATGCTATACTACTGGGTCGTGATCACTTCGGGAGGTGATCACGGGCATATATTATATACTTTATACTGTTACATTACTTATGATACTGTTCGGAGATGGGGGCTGAAGGGGCAGGTGGCTCCATCCCGGTAGAGGTGGGCCTAGGTTTCCGACGGCCCCCGACTGTTACTTTGTGGCGGAGCGATAGGGCAGGTTGAGACCACCTAGGAGAGAGGTGGGCCTGGCCCTGGTCGGCGTTCCCGGATACTTAACACGCTTAAGAAGATCTTGGTATTTGATCTGAGTCTGGCCACTGGCCTATACGCACTAACCAGCTACGCGGGAACAATTATGGGCACTCGACGTCGTGGTATCAGCCGAAGCCTTCTTGATGTCAGCGATTGAGCGGCGCGCGCCGGATTGGAACGTAAGTCTGCTCTTGTATTAAGGGGGCTAGTTCTGCTTCCGGCCGCCCTCGCAACGTGCAGGTGTGCAATGGGCGATGGGCCCAGACCCCTGCGCCATAGGATTTAGACCGGCGTGCTGACCTCTCTGTTGTGCCTAGGTAGGGCTGCGACGTGTTGATCTTCCGAGGCCGGGCATGACCCAGGAAAGTGTGTCCGGCCAAATGGGATCGAGCATGTTGGGTTATGTGGTGCACCCCTGTAGGGAAGTTTATCTATTCGAATAGCCGTGATCTTCGGTAACATGACGACTTGGAGTTGTACCTTGACCTTATGACAACTAGAACCGGATACTTAATAAAACACACCCTTCCAAGTGCCAGATATAACCCGGTGATCGCTCTCTAACAGGGCGACGAGGAGGAGATCGCCGGGTAGGATTATGCTATGCGATGATACTTGGTGAACTTACCATCTACTCTCTTCCACATGCTGCAAGATGGAGGCTGCCAGAAGCGTAGTCTTCGACAGGATTAGCTATCCCCCTCTTATTCTGGCATTCTGCAGTTCAGTCCACCGATATGGCCCTTTACACATATACACATGCATATGTAGTGTAGCTCCTTGCTTGCGAGTACTTTGGATGAGTACTCACGGTTGCTTTTCTCCCTCTTTTCCCCCTTTCCCTTCTACCTGGTTACCGCAACCAGATGCCGGAGCCCAGGAGCCAGACGCCACCGTCGACGACGACTCCTACTACACTGGAGGTGCCTACTACTACGTGCAGGCCGCTGAGGACGACCAGGAGTAGTTTAGGAGGATCCCAGGCAGGAGGCCTGTGCCTCTTTCGATCTGTATCCCAGTTTGTGCTAGCCTTCTTAAGGCCGCTGACGACGACCAGGAGTAGTTTAGGAGGATCTCAGGCAGGAGGCCTGTGCCTCTTTCGATCTGTATCCCAGTTTGTGCTAGCCTTCTTAAGGCAAACTTGTTTACTTATGTCTGTACTCAGATATTGTTGCTTCCGCTGACTCGTCTATGATCGAGCTCTTGTATTCGAGCCCTCGAGGCCCCTGACTTGTAATATGATGCTTCTATGACTTATTTTATTTGTAGAGTTGTGTTGTGATATCTTCCCGTGAGTCATTGATCTTGATCGTACACGTTTGCGTGTATGATTAGTGTACGATTGAATCGGGGGCGTCACAGGGGTTGGCAAGAACTACTTAAGAATAAGTACCTTCATTCAGAAACCCTCTCTGAGGTTCAGGCAAAACCAACAGACTCGCCTTTCTGGAAAGGACTCATGGGAGTTAAAATTGATTTTTTTCGTAGAGGGACGTTCATTGTAGGAAATGGTCTAACTACTAGGTTCTGGGAAGATACATGGCTAGGGGACATGCCACTAGCCATGCAATACCCTCGTCTCTATCATATTGTGCAGCGGAAAGATGTCTCTGTTGCCTCTGTGATGGGCCACATACCATTGAATGTTGCTTGTAGAAGACAACTAACTGGGGACAAATGGACGGACCGGTCAAACCTTGTTGAAAGATTGATGATGGTCAACCTTTCACACGAATCAGACACATTCCGTTGGAAGTTGACTACTTCTTGTGCCTTCACAGTCAAATCTATGTATACAGACCTCGTCAGTGATGGGCAACCTTTTCACCACAAATATATATGGAAAATGAAAGTCCCATTGAAAAAAAAAATCTTCATGTGGTATTTGGACCGCAAGGTCATCCTGACAAAAGATAATCTGAAGAAAAGGATTAGCAAGGATGCACTAAGTGTTGCTTTTGTGGCAATGAGGAGTCGCTTTAGCATATATTCCCTCAATGCCCACTTGCCAAGCTACTATGAAGAACGATCCATATAGCTTTCAGATCCGTGTGGGAATTTGTGCTTTACTTTGAGCCATTTGGAACACTCGTAATGATTATATTTTTTAACAGAACGGAAGTTCCAAACTTTTTGCAGGTTATCTTCAAGGCCACCAGCTGGATCCATACGTGGTCATTACTACGCAAGGAGGAGGATCGGGCGCCCACGGTCTTTGGGTGCAACCGATGAAAGATGGTCTCTCGAGATTTGTTCAATTGATTTGGTTAGCGGCCTACTAGTAGGATTTGTAATGCACGAGGCTCATTTTCCTACGTTTTTTTTAATTTTTTTAATTTACCCTTCAGGCAGTCACATGCGACAATTTATTGGTTGAACTTTGTTATGATCGGGTGATGAACTTTGATATGATAAATAAAAGGTTGTGTGCATCACTTAATGCAGAGGCCGAGGGATGTCCTCTCTTTTCGAAAAAAAAACGGGAACTCAAACCACAGACCATAAGTCTTCTGCTCGACTGGTCAGTAGTCACGTAGTACCGCAAAAGGAAACTGATTGGAAGTTTTAACACAGTGTTGCCTTTTCAGTACAAATCAATGAGCACTTAGTATTGACTTTGGGCAGCCCCTAGCTAGGCCGAGGACCAAAGCGTCGATCAAGGTAGGAGTACTGCCGCTACGCGGAGGCGACAAGGCTAGATCGGGATGCGACCCTTCAGGGCCGAGGTCTGTCTCTCTTTTTTAGAGAAGAAGAACCGCTTTTCGTCCTATGGGAGAAGGGAAGAAGCCCCGCTGCCTCCTGTGTGGGGGCTGATCGACGAGCTTCGAGATCTTCTCTAGCTTCTACACGATCTTTGCGACTATTGGCCAGGAACATGGTAGAGACACCCAAGGACCCACGTACACTGTCCTGGAAAGTTTCAGGTCAATTCCATGTATGTATTTTCGTAACCTGCTACTATATCAGATAAGATGGAGTTGATCTTGCACTATTTCAGAACGAAGAGTTTAGGACCTGCAGACGCAAAATAATCCAGTCATGGCCCTATTTTGGCTGGCGCTATCTCAAACATGACGAGGGAGAATAGCAGAAGTCGACAGAGGAACTGTCTGTGACCGCGCGAACTCTGAATTTTACTCGGGCAAAGACGCGCCTATGCGCTCGCATGCCTACACACACGCAGAACGCGTACCCACGGACGTAGGTAAACGTGAACTGCACCGAGCCACCGACCGCCGCCAGCTCTCGCCGTAGCCACGCACGGCAAAATTTCGTGTTTTGACCCTTTTCACGTCTAAAATCGAGATCTGACCCTATTATGGAAATTTTTCGAGATTTGACCCTTTTGTTACCGCCGGAGACCCCGGCGGTAGATTTGTGCAGGCTACCGCCGCCCCTCGTGTCGGTAGGTTCCCTGACGCTGTCTGGCCGTTAACGGCCGTGTACACGTGGCAAAGGACCTACCGTCGCGGTCTATGGCGGTAGGCTATTGCAACCTACCGCCGGGCTCTCTGGCGGTAGGTTTCTGGATAAGGTTTTGAAGGAGGGGGCTGTGCTGCTCCCCCACCCACTCATTCACCCCACTCTTCTTTCGAGCTCTCACTCTCTCCCCCTCTTCTCCCCCACCAAATCACCCATTAGATCCCCCTCCATTGCTTGAGATTTGGCCGGTGGATCGAGCCCATTTGCATCACCCAAGGTACTTCCCCCATCCCCCCTTCATTTGGTTGGTTCAAATCATGCATTTTGCTCATTTTGTTGGAATCACTAGTTCATGGTTTTGTTGTGGTGAAATCAATGTATATGATGCATTTAGGGTAATGTTTGTGCTTCGACAATGTATTGTGTCACTAGCATTGTTTGGGTAGTAAGAAATATCATTTATGGTTTTGTTAGGGTTAATGACATGGTTAGGGTTAAGGTTGTGTTTATGGTTATGCTTAAGTAAATGCCTATATGAAGAACGTTATGGTTATAGTTTAATTAGGGTTTTGTTAGAGTAGGTACCTCTTGAATTATAGCTCGATCTACTCCTAGGGTTCTAGTTTTTGTCGAGACACGGTTAGGATTTTTGCCTTGGATGACCGTTATAGTAATCCCTCGACTTGTAGGATGGGATCGATCATCTTTGTTGAGACTTCCGCGGAGGCGGCGGCGAAGCATGAACGTGCAGTCATTGAGGAAAAGATGGACTTGTGGGTCAAAGCCGTTGATGCATTGAATGCGGCTTGTAGAGATTTTTCAAAGTATTATGTGTCGAAGTGCGACGATGCCAGAGTTAAGTTATACCAAGCTAAAGAGAAAACATAAGCAACCTCAAGAATGAAGAGAAAAATCATAGACGCGCTCTTGCAAGGCAAATTGCATTGTGTGGAACAAGTGATGAAGTGAATGAGATGGACTTTAACAACCCTGGCCAGATCATTGATTGACTAGTTAGGCAAGCATCGTCGGCGATACTTAGTCGGGCAACTCGTTGGGCTTGGGTCCGTGAAAGAAATGATGTCATTTGTTGCAACCCCGGGCCGTACGACAAAGATGTCTTATTGATGGAGTAGTAGAGGGGGTTGAAACAAATGATGTTGTAGTGTCATTTGGACAGTAATGACATGTACCCTTATCATTTATGCAACCTATGCCATTTGAACCAGTGAGAACATTACAAATAAGTTATGCTTTGTGTTTGTATTGTATCATTTGATTTGAGTTATGGTTTGTTCCATTTCATGTAGCATGGAAAACATGACCCCGGAGCAGTTGAAGAAAGTATATGAGAAGTGTTGTGGCATTGCATCTAAGAGTTTGGCGGCAGCGTCTGAGAAGATTGTACCGGAGCGACAACTTACTATCAAGAGGGAGCTTGAAGCATGGTTCAAGAGCAATGATGAGGAGTTTGCTGCCATGATGGATTTCAACAAGTATCCATTCATGGAGGAACCTTCTGATCTTAAGGAGAGAAAAGTTTTCCGTAGGCTTGTCAAAGAAAAACAAAAGATACTTGATGAGCTGCATGAGAAGGCATATGCTTGCAGACATTCTGTGGCAACGGAGATATTTTTCTCTGTGAACATAGAAGAATTCCGCGAGCTGGACTTGAGAAAACCCGGACATGTCATTGGATGGGCAATCACACAAGGCAAGTCAGAGATTCTAGAACGCCGTTGTAACGCCCCGGATTCGATGCGCCAGGTGTCTTCCAGTTATTCGCCGTTGTTGCCATGTCATTTGCTTGCGTGTTGCATTTTGCCATGCCATCATCTGCATTTCATCTGCATGTTTTTTAAAACTTGCATCCGGTCCTTTTCCCCGTTGTCCGTTTCGCGATCCGACAATGTTCTCGGAATGGGATGAAAGTTGGCGTGCGGTGTTGTTCTGTTGTAGGTAGGTCGCCTGCCAAGTTTCATCGCATTCGGAGTCCGTTTGATGCCCCAACGTATAATTATAGCGGCAGTATAGCCGGTCTATCGTCGGACGTTTTCGGTCTCCGGAAACAGTTGCCGGGCTGCACTCCTTCCCTCTCGTCTCAGCCCAAGCCTATCTCTCACAGCCCACCTAACCCCCCCTCCGACCGGAGCCATCGGAGGGCTCCGAAAGCCCCAAAACCCCCCTAACCTAGCCTACCTGCTATAGATGGGCACCCCCTCTCCATTTTGGGCAACCACCCCACCTGCTCTTTTTCCGCGCCACCCAACCCGCAGCCGCCTCCTCCCACCTCGGGGGCCGCGCCGCCGCCTTCCCCCTCCAAATCCGGCGCCCCCAGCCTCCTCTCGCCACTTGGCAAGCCCCCAATGGCTAGCCGCCGCCAGCGCCGCCGCTCTGGCCAACTAGAGCGCGCCATGCGGGGCTCCCCGCAGCTCCAGCCGCCGCGGCCCGCGGAGCCCATCGCGGGCCCGCGCAGGCCCAGATCCCCGCCGCCGCTTGGCCTGCGCCAGGCCCGGCTGCGCGCCGCCCGACCTCGACCGCGTGCCTCCCCGAGCTCCCTGCGAACCCCCGCCGGCGGCTTCGTTCCCGAGTCGCCGCTCCGCGTCGCGCCTCGACGCCGCCGCCGGTGAGCGTCGCCGCCACCCCGTCCGGGTTCCTCCTCTCTCTCCCTGACCCCGTCTCTCTCTCTCCCCCGCAGGTCCCCGCCGCCATGGGAGCCGAGCTCCGCCGCGTCCCTCCGCCTCCCAGCTCGCCGCCGGCCCCGTCTCCAGCCAGATCCGGCCGGGGGACGGTCGGATCCGCCGCCCCGCACCCGTTCCTGGCCTCCCGCCGTCCCTCCATCGCCGGAGCTTTGCCGGAGAAGCCACCGCGCCCATGTGCCCTCGCGTGAAGCGCCGGAGCCGCCCTGAACCGACCGGACCGCCCGGTTCGGCTGAACCGGGTCGGCCCGCGGGAACCGGCGCCGAACCGCCACTGGACCGCTGCCCGGTTTCCTCAGAACCACCCCGACCGGCCCACGGGCCGGATGTGAGCCCCAACACCTATCCCTCGCCCAGTGCGTGAGTTACCGTGCGCCCGTCTGTTTTTTTCTTCTTCTGAAAATCGGCTAAGTCCCTAAAATTGACATTATGTGCATATTAGTCATGCCATAACTCTCTGACCATAGATCCGTTTTGCATGCATAATATATCAAAATGTTCAGCATGAGATGCTATTCATTTTGTTCCATTGTGCCATGTTTGTTTGAGTTCATCTTGATGCCCAAAGCATCGTTGCAAGAGTGCTATATGATGTTAACTTGCTGAAACTGCTGTAACTTGGTGATTTGTCATTTTCGTTGCATTTTGTGTGTGCATCCTATGAGCATGAGCTCTACATGAGTTTTTAACTACATCATGCCATCTTTACAGGGTTGCTTGTCTTGTATTTTTAAGATCTCTGTGGTATCTAGCACAAGCATGAAAAGTAGCCTCCATGATGTTGCTGATTTCTGTGACTTGGTCATTTCTGCTAAGTCCGAGTCTGTTATATTTTGTTGCTATGTTGCCATCCTTCTACCATGAGTTCTATGCATAATCTGGAGATGTTCACTAAGGATGTTTTCTTCTACATCTTGTACTCTATCCATACATGCCCTTGTTTGCTTTTATAGCCTGCTGTAGCATGTTGCAATCTTGCTCTAAATTTGCTAAATAATGTTGTTGTCAGCCTGTTAACTTGAAGTTCATTATTGCCATGTGATTTTCTAGTGATCCGTGCACCCTATATACTCTTGGCATGCTTAGCTTTATATTTATGCCATCTTGTTGTTGGTTGACTTCACATGCCATGAAATGATATGTGGTGAGTGGTACAAGCTCACCAACATGCCTACTTATCGTTGTTTCTGCCATGTACTGTTATTTTCACTAAGTCTGAATCTGTCATATCATTTGCCATGTTATTTCTGCCATGCCCAGAAATTCTGCTAAGTCTGTGAATCTGTTATTATTTGCAATCTTGCCATGTCCTTTTGAGTATGTTCTAGTGGTTTCTAGAGATATCTCAGTGTTCATGTTTTGTAATGCTTTACCTGTAAATCATGTCCATGCCTTTTTTTATCTTGATGTTGTGCTGTGTCATGTTGTTTTGATGCTTGCAACATGCCTAGTTACTGTTTTGGACAGATTGTTGCTATATCTTGTTTGGAGTGTATGTGTTGCACCGTTGCTCCGTTTTGAGCATGCTCTTTATGAAACTTGCTTAGTTTTGCATGTATTTTCATCTTATCATGTTGCATCCATGTTTTGAGAGTGTTTGCTTGATGTGTGAATGCATTTTGCATCAATGCCATGTTTGACTTGTTTTGCTTATATCTTCTAGGCCGTAGCTCCGAACTAAATGAACTTTATATGTAATTTGACTAGAATTTTGTGTAGATCATTTTGGTGCATCTTAACTTGCTGTTTAACAACTTGAACATAAGGCTTTTTCAGATCTGGACCAATTTCGAAATTAGCATACGAGGACTTACCGGAATTGTTATATGTTGCTTCCGGCCTCATTTAAACTTGCTTTGATGTGTTGCTCTTGTATGCATCATCTCTTGCCATGAGTAGCATCATATAGCCTTGTCATGCATCATACTTGGTTGAGCATCATGTCTTGTTATGTGTTGTGTGTTTACCATGTTGTTTGCTTCTTTCCGGTTGTGCTTCTTCTCGATAGTTCCTGTTTCGTTGCGATCGTGAGGATTCGTTTGTCTACGCTTGGTTCGTCTTCGTGGCTTCATCTTCTTCATGGACTCGTTCTTCTTCCTAGCGGGATTTCAGGCAAGATGACCGTTACCCTGGATCTCACTACTATCATTGCTATGCTAGTTGCTTCGTTCTATCGCTATGCTGCGTTACCTACCACTTGCTTATCAAGCCTCCCAAATTGCCATGAACCTCTAACCTTTGTCACCCCTCCTAGCACACCATTGTTTGGCTATGTTACCGCTTTTGCTCAGCCCCTCTTATAGCGTTGCTAGTTGCAGGTGAAGATGAAGATTGCTCCATGTTGGATTATGTTTATGTTGGGACATCACAATATATCTTATTTTAATTAATGCATCTATATATTTGGTAAAGGCTGGAAGGCTCGGCCTTATGCCTGGTGTTTTGTTCCACTCTTGCCACCCTAGTTTCCGTCATACCGGTGTTATGTTCCTTGATTTTGCGTCCCTTACGCGGTTGGGTGATTTATGGGACCCCCTTGACAGTTCGTTTTGAATAAAACTCCTCCAGCAAGGCCCAACCTTGGTTTTACATTTGCCTCACCTAAGCCTTTTCCCTTGGGTTTCCGGAGCCCGAGGGTCATCTTTATTTACCCCCCCGGGCCAGTGCTCATTCGAGTGTTGGTCTAAACCGAGCGATGTCCGGCGCACCCTAGGCAACCAGGGTCTATGCCAACCCGATGTCTGGCTCATCCGGTGTGCCCTGAGAACGAGATATGTGCAGCTCCTATCGGGATTTGTCGGCACATTCGGGCGGCTTTGCTGGTCTTGTTTTACCACTGTCGAAATGTCTTGTAACCGGGATTCCGAGACTGATCGGGTCTTCCCGGGAGAAGGAATATCCTTCGTTGATCGTGAGAGCTTATAATGGGCTAAGTTGGGACACCCCTGCAGGGTATAAACTTTCGAGAGCCGCGCCCGCGGTTATGTGGCAGATGGGAATTTGTTAATGTCCGGTTGTAGAGAACTTGACACTTGACTTAACTAAAACGCATCAACCGCGTGTGTAGCCGTGATGGTCTTTTTTTCGGCGGAGTCCGGGAAGTGAACACGGTTTCTGGGTTATGTTTGACGTAAGTAAGAGTCCAGGATCACTTCTTGATCATTGCTAGTTTCATGACCGTTCCGTTGCTTCTCTTCTCGCTCTTATTTGCGTAAGTTAGCCACCATACTTGCTTAGTCGCTGCTGCAACCTCACCACTTTACCCCTTCCTTACCCATGAAGCTTTGCTAGTCTTGATACCCATGGTAATGGGATTGCTGAGTCTTCGTGGCTCACAGATTACTACAACACCAGTTGCAGGTACAGGTTTTGCGACGATCATGACGCGAGAGCGATGTTACTTGTTTTGGAGTTCTTCTTCTGCTTCTTCTTCGATCAGGGGATAGGTTCCAGGTCGGCAGCCTGGGCTAGCAGGGTGGATGTCGTTTGAGCTTCTGTCTGTGTTTCATCCGTAGTCGGATGTTGATCTTATGTATGTTGTATTGATGTATTCTTGCGGCATTTGTATGCCTTTTGTATGTATCCCCATCTATTATGTAATGTTGATGTAATGATATCCACCTTGCAAAAGCGTTTCAATATGCGGGTCTATCCTTGGTGGGACCTTCGAGTTCCTCTCGGATAGGGTCGCATATTGGGCGTGACAAGTTGGTATCAGAGCCTCGACCGACCCTAGGAGCCCCCCTTGATTGATCGTATAGTTTGGCCGTTGTTGAGTCTAGAAGAAAACTTTTTTCTGAGTCTAGTTATATCGGAGAGTAGGAATTCTTTTTACTCCTCAGCCCCTTCGTCGCTCTGGTGAGGAATCTTGACATAGGTGTTTTGAATTATTTCTCTTCCCCTTCAAATTTTCTTTAGGATCACGCAGTTGGTTTTCCGATCGTTGGTTCTCAGCTCTTTTCATCCGGTGCATTTCTCGTCCAGTTGACTCGAGCCTTTTCACCTTTGCCAAGTTCAATCCTTAGTTGTTTTCTTTTTCCCACCCGCCCACCCTTTTTCTTCTCAGAACCGGAGTCCATAATCGAGTATCCATCCTACTTGTGCGAAGTCTTTGCATTCTTTCCTCAATTATTTCAACTGATGTTTTCTCTTCAAGTTATTCGTCGGTTCTCCCTTCTAGGTACCTTTGTTTTTCCCACCCTCCCACCCTGTTCTTCCCGGAGCCTGAGTCTCTTTCGAGCATCAATTTTCATTCGTACAGAGCATCTTCAGTCTTCCATCAATCATTTCAACCGGTGAATTCTCGTCTCGTTTGACATTCCTCATCTCTTTTCTTCTCCGGTGGATTCAATTCCAATTTTCGGTAGTGATTATATTCTTTCCCTCGGCTCAAGTGTTTTCCCTACTCGTTCGCCTCTAGCCAGTTTATCCTTCCGGAGTGCTCAAGACATCTCAGGGGATTCGTCTGTGTTCCAATTAATTCGAGATTGTCACCTCATTTAAATATTTCAATTGTTCCGGCGCATCATCGATCTCTTCAACAATCCTTTCCAATGGTGTTTTCTTTTCAGTGGGCCCTAACCCACAGGTCTTTTCCTAGGATCTTACCCGACTCTTCCAATTATTCCAGAGCCATTCCTAATTCTTTTCAAGTGTGATGTAATAATGAATTTCATCAGTCAGATGCCTTCTCCAAGATCGTTTTCAAATTCTTTTCATTGTTGTCTCAACCTCTTCGTTTTTCATTCTCCCGGAGTATCTCAGTAATTTTGGTGGTGTTTCTCGTCGTCCTTTGAAGATCGAAGAAGAGTTCCTCTTAAATCTTGTCCGTTCTCTCGAAGTTTCGTGGTTCTAGCTTCATGTTATCCGCTTGAATTATTCCATTTGTCAGATATTCCTTTTTCTCAACCATCCGGAGTATTTCAGAAGTTGTTTTCCCGTTTCTTTTCACCGAAGGCCATCGTTCCAGAAGTATTCTTCGTCCTCACATTTCAGCTACCGTTATCCAATTTTCCCGGCGTTTCGTTCAAGTGCTCTTTAATCAGACCGAGTTCTTCTCGTTCTCTTGTATCTAAATCCCCTCTAGCATATTTGTTCTTCTAATTCTTCCCGGTGATTCATTCTCTTTCGTCAGTCATTTTCGAATTCTTACGGTGGTTCGTTCAAGATTCTTTTTCTTTGATTATCATATTAATTCATTCGTTCTTTCCAATCCTACCGGTGGTTCATGAAGACTTTCTCAAGTTTTGTGCTATACCCCCCTTAATCCTTTTCAACAAGAATAAGTAGTATGCAAAAATCCGGTTGTCATCAATTAAATTTGATGAGGATAAGCATAACGTAATTCTTATTCTTATTTCATCATCATCAAGTAATCCTTTCCTTCGGAGTTTGTTCTTGATGAATAAATTCTAGTTCCAAGTGTTTTCATCTTTTCTTTGCCGGAGTTCAAATTAAACTCGGCCATTTCGTCGGAACCTCCATCTAAATCACCGCAAGGCTCATCTTATTCTTTCTTCCTTCATTCTATCTCATCATCCTTTTGTCACCGGAGATCTTCATGGTGGTTCTTCATGATTTAATTCATTCTTCAAGAGTTCATCAAGATTTTGTTGGAGGAGTTCAAGTATCTTTTCTTCTCGCGTCTCGAAGTGCAAATAATTCTTCCTTTTCTTCTGAAGTGGAGTTTTGCATCTCTTCTTTCTTCTCAGCTATTCAGACTTTTGGTTGAGGTATAATTTCACCTCAAGTTTTGAGTTGTTTTGACAAGTCCACAACAAGCTTATTCTTTCGTTGTTGATTTTCTCAACAACTCCGTTCAACCCTTCCTTCTAAGTTCTTTTCATTCCGTTCTTTCAATTCTTCCGGAGGCATTGCGTTGTTCATCTCAGCAAGTGCCATCCCATCTTGTGAAGTTCATGTCTTCATTCCTTCCATTTTCAGCCGGAGTGCTGCCTAAATTCTTCCATTCTTATTCCTTTCCTATTTTGTTCTAACCGGAGTGGTTTCTAAATCTATCTTTTTCTTGAGCTTTTCATTCTCTTCATATTCGCCGCTCATCTTTTCTACCCGAGTGCTCTCGACTTTGTTCATCTTTTCTCGTGCGTTCTTATTTCACCCCTTTCTCTTTCTCTTCCGTCTCGTTCCTAAGATCTCGGGACGAGATCTCTTGTTACCGGAGGAGTGTTGTAACGCCCCGGATTTGATGCGCCAGGTGTCTTCCAGTTATTCGCCATTGTTGCCATATCATTTGCTTGCGTGTTGCATTTTGCCATGCCATCATCTGCATTTCATCTACATATTTTTCAAAACTTGCATCCGGTCCTTTTCCCCGTTGGCCGTTTCGCGATCCGACAATGTTCTCGGAATGGGATGAAAGTTGGCGTGCGGTGTTGTTCTGTTGTAGGTAGGTCGCCTGCCAAGTTTCATCGCATTCGGAGTCCGTTTGATGCCCCAACGTATAATTATAGCGACAGTATAGGCGGTCTATCGTCGGACATTTTCGGTCTCCGGAAACAGTTGCCGGGCTGCACTCCTTCCCTCTCATCTCAGCTCAAGCCTATCTCTCACACCCCACCTAACCCCCCTCCGACCGGAGCCATCGGATCGCGATCGGAGGGCTCCGAAAGCCCCAAACCCCCCTAACCTAGCCTACCTGCTATAAATGGGCACCCCCTCTCCATTTTGGGCAACCCCCCCACCTCCTCTTTTTCCGTGCCACCCAACCCGCAGCCGATTCCTCCCACCTCGGGGGCCGCGCCGCCGCCTTCCCCCTCCAAATCCGGCACCCCCAGCCTCCTCTCGCCACTTGGCAAGCCCCCAATGGCTAGCCGCCGCCGCTCTGGCCAACCAGAGCGCGCCACGCGGGGCTCCCCACAGCTCCAACCGCAGTGGCCCGCGGAGCCCATCGCGGGCCCGCGCAGGCCCAGATCCCCGCCGCCGCTTGGCTCGCGCCAGGCCCGGCCGCGCGCTGCCCGACCTCGACCGCGTGCCTCCCCGAGCTCCCTGCGAACCCCCGCCGGCGGCTTCGTCCCCGAGTCGCCGCTCCGCGTCGCGCCTCGATGCCGCCGACGGTGAGCGTCGCCGCCGCCCCGCCAGGTCGCGCCGCCCCATTCGGCTTCCTCCTCTCTCTCCCTGACCCCGTCTCTCTCTCTCCCCTGCAGGTCCCCGCCGCCATGGGAGCCGAGCTCCGCCGCGTCCCTCCGCTTCCCAGCTCGCCGCCGGCCCCGTCTCCGGCCAGATCCGGCCGGGGGACGGCCGGATCCGCCGCCCCGCACCCGTTCCCGGCCTCCCGCCGTCCCTCCATCGCCGGAGCTTCGCCGGAGAAGCCGTCGCGCCCGTGTGCCCTCGCGTGAACCACCGAAGCCGCCCGGTTGGGCTGAACCGGGTCGGCCCGCGGGAACCGGCGCCGAACCGCCACTGGACCGCTGCCCGGTTTCCTCAGAACCACCCCGACCGGCCCACGGGCCCGATGTGAGCCCCAACACCTATCCCTCGCCCAGTGCGTGTTTTAGTTACCGTGCGCCCGTCTGTTTTTTTTCTTCTGAATATCGGCCAAGTCCCTAAAATTGACATTATGTGTGCATGTTAGTCATGCCATAACTCTCTGACCGTAGATCCGTTTTGCATGCATAATATATCAAAATGTTCATCATGAGATGCTATTCATTTTGCTCCATTGTGCTATGCTTGTTTGAGTTCATCTTGATGCCCAAATCATCATTGCAAGAGTGCTATATGATGTTAACTTGCTGAAACTGCTGTAACTTGGTGATTTGTCATTTTTGTTGCATTTTGTGTGTGCATTCTATAAGCATGAGCTCTACATGAGTTTTGAACTACATCATGCCATCTTTACAGGGGTGCTTGTCTTGTATTTTTAAGATCTCTGTGGTATCTAGCACAAGCATGAAAAGTAGCCTCCATGATGTTGCTGATTTCTGTGACTTGGTCATTTCTGCTAAGTCCGAGTCTGTTATATTTTGTTGCTATGTTGCCATCCTTCGACCATGAGTTCTATGCATAATCTGGAGATGTTCACTAAGGATGTTTTCTTCTACATCTTGTACTCTATCCATACATATCCTTGTTTGCATTTATAGCCTGTCGTAGCTTGTTGCCATCGTGCTCTAAATTTGCTAAATAATGTTGTTGTCAGACTGTTAACTTGAAGTTCATTATTTCCATGTGATTTTCTAGTGATCCGTGCACTCTATGGACATACTCTTGGCATGCTTAGCTTTATATTTATGCCATCTTGCTGTTGGTTGACTTCACATGCCATGAAAGGCTATGTGGTGAGTGGTACAAGCTCACCAACATGCCTACTTATCGTTGGTTCTGCCATGTACTGTTATTTTCACTGTCTGAATCTGTCATATCATTTGCCATGTTTGCATGTTTGCTACCATGTTTTCTGTTGATCTTTGGAAATAGACCATTAAGGGAGTTTTGTTGTTTGCCTTTATTATTAGCATTCCATGCTCTACTTTGCCATGATAGCTTGCTGTAACAGGTTGTTTGATAGCTCTAAACATTGCAACCTGATGTTATTTCTGCCATGCCCAGTAATTCTGCTAAGTCTGTGAATCTGTTATTATTTGCAATCTTTTCATGTCCTTTTGAGTATGTTCTAATGGTTTCTAGAGATAGCTCAGTGTTCATATTTTGTAATGCTTTACCTGTACATCATGTAAATTCCTTTTGGTATCTTGATGGAGTACTGTATCATGTTGTTTTGATGCTTGCAAGATGCCTAGTTACTGTTTTGGACAGATTGTTCCTATATCTTGTTTGGAGTGTATGTGTTGCACCGTTGCTCCGTTTTGAGCATGCTCTTTATGAAACTTGCTTAGTTTTGCATGTAGTTTCATCTTATGTTGTTGCATCCATGTTTTGAGAGTGTTTGCTTGATGTGTGAATGCATTTTGCATCAATGCCATGTTTGACTTGTTTTGCTCATATCTTCTAGGCCGTAGCTCCGAACTAAATAAACTTTATATGTAATTTGACTAGAATTTCGTGTAGATCATCTTGGTGCATCTTAACTTGCTGTTTAACAATTTGAACATAAGGCTTTTTCAGATCTGGACCAATTTCGAAATTAGCATGAGGACTTACCGGAATTGTTATATGTTGTTTCCGGCCTCATTTAAACTTGCTTTGATGTGTTGCTCTTGTATGCATCATCTCTTGCCATGAGTAGCATCATATAGCCTTGTCAGGCATCATACTTGGTTGAGCATCATGTCTTGTTATGTGTTGTGTGTTTACCATGTTGTTTGCTTCTTTCCGGTTGTGCTTCTTCTCGATAGTTCCTGTTTCGTTGCGATCGTGAGGATTCGTTCGTCTACCCTTGGTTCGTCTTCGTGGCTTCATATTCTTCATGGACTCGTTCTTCTTCCTAGCGGGATTTCAGGCAAGATGACCGTTACCCTGGATCTCACTACTACATTGCTATGCTAGTTGCTTCGTTCTATCGCTATGCTGCGTTACCTACCACTTGCTTATCAAGCCTCCCAAATTGCCATGAACCTCTAACCTTTGTCACCCCTCCTAGCACACCATTGTTTGGCTATGTTACTACTTTTGCTCAGCCCCTCTTATAGCGTTGCTAGTTGCAGGTGAAGATGAAGATTGCTCCATGTTGGATTATGTTTATGTTGGGACATCACAATATATCTTATTTTAATTAATGCATCTATATATTTGGTAAAGGCTGGAAGGCTCGGCCTTATGCCTGGTGTTTTGTTCCACTCTTGCCGCCCTAGTTTCCGTCATACCGGTGTTATGTTCCTTGATTTTGCGTCCCTTACGCGGTTGGGTGATTTATGGGACCCCCTTGACAGTTCGCTTTGAATAAAACTCCTCCAGCAAGGCCCAACCTTGGTTTTACATTTGCCTCACCTAAGCCTTTTTCCCTTGGGTTTCCGGAGCCCGAGGGTCATCTTTATTTACCCCCCGGGCCAGTGCTCATTCGAGTGTTGGTCCAAACCGAGCGATGTCCGGCGCCCCCTGGGCAACCAGGGTCTATGCCAACCCGACGTCTGGCTCATCCGGTGTGCCCTGAGAACGAGATATGTGCAGCTCCTATCGGGATTTGTCGGCACATCCGGGCGGCTTTGCTGGTCTTGTTTTACCACTGTCGAAATGTCTTGTAACCGGGATTCCGAGACTGATCGGGTCTTCCCGGGAGAAGGAATATCCTTCGTTGACCGTGAGAGCTTATAATGGGTTATGTTGGGACACCCTTGCAGGGTATAAATTTTCGAGAGCCGTGCCCGCGGTTATGTGGCAGATGGGAATTTGTTAATGTCCGGTTGTAGAGAACTTGACACTTGACTTAACTAAAACGCATCAACCGCGTGTGTAGACGTGATGGTCTCTTTTCGGCGGAGTCCGGGAAGTGAACACGGTTTCTGGGTTATGTTTGACGTAAGTAAGAGTTCAGGATCACTTCTTGATCATTGCTAGTTTCACGACCGTTCCGTTGCTTCTCTTCTCGCTTTAATTTGCGTAAGTTAGCCACCATACTTGCTTAGTCACTGCTGCAACCTCACCACTTTACCCCTTCCTTACCCATGAAGCTTTGCTAGTCTTGATACCCATGGTAACGGGATTGCTGAGTCCTCGTGGCTCACAGATTACTACAACACCAGTTGCAGGTACAGGTTTTGCGACGATCATGACGCGAGAGCGATGTTACTTGTTTTGGAGTTCTTCTTCTGCTTCTTCTTCGATCAGGGGATAGGTTCCAGGTCGGCAGCCTGGGCTAGCAGGGTGGATGTCGTTTGAGCTTCTATTTGTGTTTCATCCATAGTCGGATGTTGATCTTATGTATGTTGTATTGATGTATTCTTGCGGCATTTGTATGCCTTTTGTATGTATCCCCATCTATTATGTAATGTTGATGTAATGATATCCACCTTGCAAAAGCGTTTCAATATGCGGGTCTATCCTTGGTGGGACCTTCGAGTTCCTCTCGGATAGGGTCGCATATTGGGCATGACAGCCGTGCTCGATGGGCCTGGTTCGGTGAAACGAAAGGTGTGTTGGAGAATTGGGCGGGATCGTCGGATTATCAACTGAAGCCTAATCCTGACCGTGACGCACAAATTGAACGTCTTATGCGTTTTAGATCTTTCTTTCCGAAGTAGAAAATGTATGCTCCGAGCTTGAGCTTCTTAGTTTGAAGTTATGTCATTCGAATCGCTAGAAGGGGGACATGGACATGGATCAGTTATGTATGTCTTTGCTACTTGATCATTTGTAGTTTGAACTTATGTCATTCGAATCGTTAGAAGGGGGACATGAATCATTAGAAAAGTGTCATTTGTGGATGTAATGAACTATGCTCAGTTATTGATGTCTTTGCTACTCGATCATTTGTGGATGCTTAGTTAATGGAAAGGCAAAGGGCTAAAAAATAAAGGCAGCACCTACCGCCATAGGCTCCGGCGGTAGGGTGGCCAACCCTACCGGCAAAATAATGGCAGACTTGGTCATAGAAAAATGGCCAACCCTACTGCCATAGGCACAGGCGGTAGGTTGACCAACCCTACCGGCAAATTAGTGGCTATTTTGGTCACAAACAAATGGCCAGCCTACCGCCATAGTCTCCGGCGGTAGGGTGCCCAACCCTACTGTCGGGGATATACCCCGCGGTATGACCCGACCAGGAGTATGACCCGGCCGGACTTGGCGCTTCATCGTAACCCGACGGAGGATTGGCGATTCATGAGCCTGGCGACTTAATGATGGCCCCGACGGCGGGTCAGACAGAAGAGTAGGCCCAAGGCCCAGAAGGCCGGCTCATGTTATGGTGGGCCGGTTTATGAGGAAAGGCATAAGGAATATTCTCCTACCAAGGAAGCAAGACCCGGACTTGTATTCAACTTGTAAGAAAAGATAGACTAGTCTTAGTCCTACTAGGACTTCGCATGTAACCCGCCCCTCTAACTTATATAAGGAGGGGCAGGGCACCCCAAAGAGGGACAGACAAGACAAGAAACAATCTCTAGGGCTAAACACCGAGAGCCGGTTCCCGGCGACTCTCCCGTGATCATAATGAGACCTAGCCTCAAACAGCATGTAGGGTTGTTACCGGATGATGTTTCCCGGGGCCCGAAGCTGTCTAAATCCTTGTCTTGTGTTGTGTCTCTCGATTCCGCTCAACCCCTCTCAAGCTACCACATAGATGCGTTGGCCTCACGACTAAGTCCTGACACTAAGGACATCTGCCGTGACAAATCCACGACAGTTGGCGCCCACCGTGGGGCTGGCGCACGGTGGTGTTGAGAACTTGGAGGGATCTCTTCAGGGATTGAGAAGTTCGTGATTTGCTGGATGGAAAAGAACCGGCGCAAAAGTTTACATCGTCGACGAACAGTCAAACGGTATACTCGAGATTCAAGATCAAGAGAACATTAGGGCTGGATCGTTGCTACCGCCATAACTCGCCGAGATCAAGAGAAGGAATTATTCTCGTCGAAACCAAAACTACCGCTACAAGAGCTGTCAGCGGAGAATCGGTGAGCGGGTCCGATGACTACTGTGTCGGGCGGCTATCCGATCGGCCACGTACGAGTGATTGCTGTCCATGAAGATTTCAATATCCCAAGAAAGTCCGACACGGTTTGTTGAGGATATAACCCTTAGAGTCACCCGCCAGGAGGGGCCGGGTTACTCATAATGGTCATCACGCGAAGCCCAGTACCGAGCTTGAAGACGGCGGGTCAATGATGGGCCTAAGACCCGGAGATGGCTTAAGGCCCATAGTGATAACCGCTATTATGGTAGAACTTGTAGTGTAAGGCAAGAATTGTTGAGAGTCCGAGCCGGACACTCTTATGAGCCGGCCGGGACTCTGAGAGCCGCTGGGCGTCAACCTCTCTATATAAAGGGACGACCCGGCAGCGGTTTAGGGACAAGTAAGATCTCGTCGAGAGCCAGGCATAGCAATCAAGCTCCCTGGTCATCGAAACCATAAGCAATACCACCTCAACTGGACGTAGGCTTTTACCTTCACCGTAAGGGGTCGAACCAGTATAACCCTCGTGTTCCTTGTCCCGTTTAACCCCTTCAAGCTTCCTAGTTGCGATGGCTCCACAACTAAGTCCTAGCTCGAGGACATCTGCCGTGACAATTCCACGACAGTTGGCGCCCACCGTGGGGCCAACGCACGGTGGATTTGAGTTCTTGAAGGGCAGCTTCGAAGCTAAAGGGATATGCTGTGGGCCGGATGACCAAGAGTCGTCGCGGCAAGCTCTACATCGACGATGCAAACTGGGGCCCCGACGCCGGCTCAATTGAGTATGGGTACCGGGCCCCCTTCGGCGAAATTCATGTCTTCATTGGCAAGATTGGTGAGCCGGGCCCTGAGCCGGATCTCTGCGCCAATCTCATCGAGACGGCTCAGCGCGCACGACCCGCCCGGGCCCTACCGGCATTGAAGCATGCTTTTGTGGGATGTATCCATGGAGGGCTCTCTGATGGATCTGGATCTGGTGATGAGACGGCCGCCGGCTCTGACGGCGAGTCGTCCACAGATGAGTCCAACTCGTTGTATGAACTTCAAGATGGCAGGCTCAGGGGTTGTTCCGTTGGTGACAGTATTCCGGACCCTTTTGAGCCGCCGAGCCGGGTTGGAATCTTCATGGCCGGTGCACAGCCTGTTCAAAACCCTGCCGCTGGGTCAGGAAACCCGGTGCCCTCGCTGGCCCAGGTGCTGATGGATCTCACGGACAAGATGACGGCCCTGTTGACCGCCACGGTTGACCCGGCGGATCAAGCTCAGCATGACGCGGAGGTGGCGCAGTTAAAGTTAGATCTAGTAAAAGCCAAGGAGGATCTGGCGGCGGAGGGGATCAGGATGGCTGCGGAGAGGGCGGCTCTCGACGCCCAGACTCAGTTGATTCAGGCGCAGTCCTTCCAGCTCACGATGGATCAGAACGCGTCCAATGAGGTCATGAGAAGGAGGCATCAAAAGGCCCAATCTCGACTCCCTCCGGTCTACGATCCTCGAAATCTTTTCAACACGCCAGGTGCAGGGTCTAGTAACCCGCCAGAGATCATAGTACTCGGAGCTGGGACACCAATTCAGCCCCAAGTAATGGGACCGCCCCGGGTAAACCCTGCCCTGCCTCAGTATGTGCCAGTACCACCGGGTCATTATGCCAACCCGCTGGAAAACATGGTCGCCGCGGCGGCACGGCTGGCGGCTCTCCCAATCGATGGTGACTCTCCAACGGAGGTTGAAACCCGCCGGGTCAGGGAGCTCCTTCAGACAGCTCTGGCGCAGCAGGAGGCATACTCTTACAGCCGGGACAGGATCCATTCAACCCCTCGTCCAGGACGGAGCCCGAGTTATAGCAGACACATGGTTTCAGCGACCGGCTCAAGTAATGTCCGACGCCATGACTTGCCCCCTGGCCATGGCCCGGCTCATAACGGAGCCTTTCATGCAGCAGACCAAGACAGAGCATGGCAAGAGGCGGAGCAGGTGCCTCAGTTGACGGCTTACCAGACACCCCCGGCTTATCCGACGACTTCCGTCGACATGGGTATCCCTACGAGGACTGGAGGTGTCCCTTGTTTAGTGCCGGCTCTCCGCAACGAACGTCTACCCAAGGACTTCAAAGGGCCTAGGAAGGTGCCTAATTACACGGCTGATTTGCAACCCGGAGCCTGGATCGAGAGTTACGAGATGGCTATGGAATTGCTGGAGGTCAGTGAAGCGGCGATGGCCAAGTACTTCACCATGATGTTAGATGGGACTGCCCGCACTTGGTTGAAAGGGCTACCACCGAATTCCATCGGGTCTTGGGCTGAGCTGAAAGCCCGATTCATCCAAAACTTCAAAGATACCTGTAGGCAGTCTATGTCAATTGTGGATTTGACTAATTGTAAACAGCAGGAGGGTGAGTCTACGACACATTGGGTTCGCCGGGTAAAAGAGATAATACATTCATCTGATAAGATGGATGCCGGCTCTGCAGTCTTAATGTTGGAGCAAAATTGTCGTTTCCTGCCCCTGAAGATGAAACTCAGGCGGCTTAAGCGCGACTGCAATGATATGGGTACGCTGATGGCGGCTCTCGTCAAGTACGCCGACTCTGATAGTACCAAGGACCCCGCTTCAGAATATGAAAGGACAGGGAAGGGAAAGAAGAACGACAATGGCAAGGGTCCTCAGCATAACCCGGGGAACCAAGGAGGTGGCAAGCGTAAGGCCGACGGCAGCCTAGAGTTCGTGGCCAACGCCAGCTCACAGGGTAATAACCAGCGGCGCAAGGGGAGGCCACCTCCCCGAGCCGGCGGGTCAGGCCCGATGCTGGAGCAGCTGTTGAATGAGCCTTGTCCAAGGCATGGCTCTAGGGAGAAGCTAGCTACTCATCTATGGAAAGATTGTGCAATCATGAAGGCCTTTAAGAATTCCAATGCCTTTAATGGCAACAATGGCCCGGGCGGCGGCTCAGGCGCCGGCGGCTTTCATGGCCCGGGCGGCGGCTCAAATTCCAGTCCTCAGAACGGTCAAGGGGGCTTTAATCAGCAGTCTGGCCAGGGTCATCAACAGCAGCAGGGGGTTACCAGACCAATCCAAAGCTGCTTAACGGTGGACAGTATCACGTATTTACCACTAGTCTGTGTAAGCGAGATCAGAAGCTTCATAAGAGGGCTGTGAATGCTGTTGAGCCGGCGGTTCCACGCTATTTAAGATGGTCTGAGCAGCCTATTGTGTGGAGTAGGGAGGATCACCCTCCCCGGGTTGATAATCCGGGTCACTTGGCCCTGGTGGTGGCTCCTCAGGTGGGAGGATATAAGTTCACTAAGGTGCTCATGGATGGAGGCAGCAACATCAACATCCTCTATTATGAGACTTTCCGTCGTATGGGGTTGATTGATAAGAACCTCAGCCAGTCCAATACTATTTTCCATGGTGTGGTGCCTGGTAAGTCGGCTTATCCAGTTGGTAAGATCAAGTTGGAAGTGGCCTTTGGAGACGAGTACAACTACAGGGTGGAAAAATTAACCTTTGAGGTGGTCAAGATAAGAAGTCCGTATCATGCCATATTTGGGCGGCCGGCTTACGCCAAGTTCATGGCACGGCCGTGTTACGTGTATTTGCATCTTAAGATGCCGGGTCACAGTGGGACCATCACGGTTCATGGCAGCCGGAAGGTGGCCTTGGAGTGTGAGGAAGGCGATGCGGCTTATGCAGAATCTGTTTGTGCAACAGAGGAGTTGAAATTTTACAAGGACAATGTTGACCCAACAGATATGACCTCTCTGAAAAAGCCAACTACGGAGCATGAGCCGGCAATGAAATTTAAGTCGGCTGATGAGACTAAACTTGTTGATTTTGTTCCAGGTGACTCATCTCAGCAGTTTAGCATCAGTGCCAATTTGGATCCGAAATAGGAAAGCGCGCTCATCGAGTTCATCCGTGAGAACAGGGACATCTTTGCATGGAAACCTTCTGACATGCCAGGTGTACCTAGAGAACTCGCTGAGCACACTCTCAATGTTGATCCGAAATTTAAGCCGGTCAGGCAATTCCTTCGGCGGTTTAATGAGAGAGGCGGAAAGCCATTGGTGAAGAGGTGGCCCGGCTCTTGGCGGCCGGGTTTATTGTTGAAGTCTTTCACCCAGAGTGGTTAGCTAACCCGGTGCTCGTGCTCAAGAAGAATGGCACCTGGCGGATGTGTGTGGACTACACGGACTTAAACAAGGCATGTCCGGCTGATCCTTTTGCCCTCCCCCGTATTGATCAAATCATTGATGCTACGGCGGGTTGTGAGCGCTTAAGTTTCTTGGATGCGTATTCTGGATACCATCAGATTAAAATGGCAGTTAAAGACCAGGAAAAAACAGCGTTCATCACTCCCTTTGGAGCCTTCTGTTATGTGTCTATGCCTTTTGGGCTCAAGAGTGCACATGCGACTTATCAGCGTTGCGTACAGAACTGTCTTCATAACCAGATTGGGCGCAATGTTCATGCCTATGTGGATGATATTGTGGTTAAGTCAAGAGAGAAGGAAACCTTGATAGATGATCTGAGAGAAACCTTTGATAATCTCCGGGTCTACAAGATGATGCTTAACCCGGCCAAGTGTGTTTTTGGTGTTCCTGCAGGCAAGCTCTTGGGTTTCCTGGTTTCTAACGGAGGCATTGAAGCTAACCCGGAGAAGATCAAGGCAATCACCTCTCTGGCTAAGCCGGCATGTATAAACGACGTCCAGCGCCTGGCGGGTCGTATCGCTGCTTTAAGCCGGTTTATAAGCCGTTTGGGTGAGAAGGCCATGCCATTGTACCAGTTGATGAAGAAAACTGATGACTTTGTCTGGAATGATGCTGCTAATACTGCTTTTGAGGATTTGAAGAGACAGCTGGCGGAGCCCCCAGTCCTTGCTGCTCCAGTTGACAAGGAGCCTTTATTACTATATGTAGCTGCTAACACACGAGCCGTCAGTGTGGCTGTGGTTGTGGAGCGCAAGGAAGAGGGTAAGGAGCATCTGGTTCAGAGGCCGGTTTATTACGTCAGTGAAGTGCTCCTCGAGTCCAAACAGCGGTATCCACATTGGCAGAAGCTTGTTTATGGTGTGTTCATGGCAAGCCGGAAGCTTAAGCATTATTTCCAGGGTCACCCTATCACTGTGGTCAGTTCTGCTCCCCTTGGAGATATCATCCAAAACAGAGAAGCCACAGGAAGAGTGGCTAAGTGGGCTATAGAGCTCGGGCCTCATGGTCTGAAATATGTACCATGCACTGCTGTTAAATCTCAAGCCTTGGTGGATTTCATCAACGATTGGACAGAGCTACAAGTGCCCGAAGAAAAGCCGGATAACACATATTGGACTATTCACTTCGATGGGTCCAGGCAATTGGAGGGCTCGGGGGCTGGAGTTGTATTGGCTTCCCCTAAAGGTGACAAGTTTCATTATGTGCTACGGTTGATGTTTCCTTGCACTAACAATGCGGCTGAGTACGAGGCCTTGCTCCATGGTCTTCGGATGGCTAAGGAGATGAGCTTGAGCCGGGTAAGGTGCTTCGGCGACTCAGACTTAGTGGCTCAACAAGTATCAGGCAAGTGGGATTCCAAGGACCCTCTCATGGCGGCTTCTCGCCGTGAAGTTGATGCCATTGCTGGACACTTTCAGGGTTATCAAGTAGAGCACATCGACCGCAGGAAGAACGAGGCGGCTGATGCATTAAGCCAGCTGGGCTCTCAGCGAAAATCGGTGCCGCCTAATACTTTCCTGGACATCTTGCATAACCCTTCTGTTAAGGTACCTACAGAGGAAGACTTGGCTGTCCCTGACCTGGAGGCACAGTTGGTGGCAGCTCTTCACATCACCCCGGACTGGACAGTGCCCTACTTGGCTTACATGACCCGGGGAGATTTGCCTGAGGATGAAACTTTGGCCAGACAAATAACCCGGTGGTCTAAGTCAATGGTTGTTATCAATGGTGAACTGCATCGCCGCAGTGTTACGGGAGCGTTTCAGCGTTGTGTCTCCCCTGAGGAAGGTCAAGAAATCTTGCGTGAGATTCACGAAGGGGATTGTGGCCATCATGCCGGCTCAAAATCCCTTGTGGCCAAAGCTTTTCGTCATGGTTTTTATTGGCTGACGGCTCATGCTGATGCGGAGGACTTGGTCAGTAAATGTGATGGTTGCCAGAGGTTCTCGCGACGGGCTCATGTGCCGGCTCAGGAGCTGAGGATGATACCAATCACTTGGCCATTTGCGGTCTGGGGGCTTGATATGGTTGGGCCTTTTAAAAGGTCCAAGGACAAGAAGACCCACCTCTTGGTGGCAGTTGACAAATTCACAAAGTGGGTTGAAGCAGAGCCAGTTAGCAAGTGTGACGCAGCCACGGCGGTTCAGTTCATGAAAACGGTGATATTTCGCTTTGGCTTTCCACACAACATTATAACTGACAATGGTACCAATCTGTCCAAGGGCGCCATGGAGGACTTTTGTCAACGAGAGCATATTCGACTTGATGTTTCATCAGTGGCTCACCCTCAATCCAATGGTCAAGCTGAGAGAGCTAATCAGTAGATTCTGAAAGGCATCAAGCCCCAGCTTTTGGTCCCTTTGCAACGGATGCCGGGTTGTTGGGTGGAGGAGTTACCCTCCGTGTTATGGAGCATCAATACTACTCCTAACAGATCTATGAGTTATACGCCTTTCTTCATGGTTTACGGAGCGGAAGCAGTCCTCCCTAGCGGCATCCGTCATGACTCACCTCGAGTGGCGGCTTATGTTGAGGCGGATAATGAACAGGCGCGCCAAGATGCTCTTGACTTGTTGGACGAACAGCGTGATGTGGCAGCAGCTCGCTCAGCGATTTACCAACAAGACCTGCGCCGTTATCACAGTCGCCGGGTTAAATCCCGGGTCTTCCAGGAAGGTCATCTGGTGCTCCGGCTCATCCAAGATCAAACAGATGTGCACAAGCTATCCCCGCCTTGGGAAGGACCCTTTGTGGTCAGCAAGAACTTGCACAACGGGTCATATTACCTCATTGACATCCGGGAGCACAAAGATTCACGCAAGTCGGAGGAGGAGACCCGTCGACCGTGGAACATAGCTCAGCTTCGGCCTTATTACACTTGAGCCACCGGCTCTCATAATGTACATATTTCTATAGCCATGTATATATTATGATAAGCAATAAAGCAGGACCTCTGTCCTTTTTTCTCCTCCAAAGGTAAATGTGTTGTTTCCGTTACAAGATCGCATGGTAACTTGGAGGTGGATCTGGCTTATGATCGTATTCGAATCTAGCCGTACGCAATATAATCACTTGGGGGCTTCCTGTTCAAACATAGGTCGTATTCGAACCAAAGAGAACATAGCTGTCGATACCCATTTGATTGGCAAAGTGCCGAGCTCATTGGGGAGTTTTCTTTGATCATATTTGAATCATAGCTCAACCCCCTTTGGGAACCGACGTGGATCGTATTCGAATCAGCGTCGTTAAACAACTCTTAAGGTCATTTGGGGGCTTCCTATTCAAACATGGGTCGTATTCGAACCAAAGAGAACATAGCTGTCGGTACCCTCTTGATCGGCATCGCCAAACCCACTGGGGGCTATATGATCGCATTTCGAATCTTAGCTTAACCCCTTTGGGACGGGTCTCTGGTCGTATTCGAACCGGAAGCCCCTAAGTTTTGATTTTCTGATTTACAACAGGTTCTTCTGGTTGTATCAACAGTATACACGGCGGTTCTTATTCCGCCGACTTAACTTTGATTCACAGTGTTAGTCACACACAATCAGCATTATCAAAACTGGTAAACCGGAGTGGAGGTACCAACCTATTCTCCGGGTTACATAAACCGGAAGTATACTTGAAGGCCTGTAAGTATGCTATTATGGTTACATCAAGGACATAATTGAGGACCAGTCTTTGGTAACTTAGATTCATATTCCGGGTTATATGTATGAGACTATGATTCTCAGTGCGGTAAGCCGCCTAGAGACTTGTGACTTGTTTTTCTATGCAGGATGGTTAAAGACAGTTGTTCGAGCTTAAGGAAAATAAATGATCAATTATGACCCGGAAGAAATATAAGGAAGCAACTTCAATGGAGTTAAGCATTCAACACGTGCACAATGGCACGAAAAAGTTAAAATGTTGGTCCTACTCTATTACAAGACTCCCCGAGTCCAAAAGGGTGAAGCATTGTTTAACAAGCATAATCATGAGCCGCCTAAAGAGTCAAGATGCTTGCCGGGTCGAAGCTTCCGGCTCATCCCTCTCCGCTCCTCCGGCTGTTCCCATGACCTGGAAGGTTGACGATTTCCATTCAATGCCGCTCAAAGCTTCAAATTGAGCTTCCTCGTCAATTAACCCGGCCGGGTCAATTTCCGGGGCAAAGGTGTGCTTACGAGTCGGCGGGACCAAGCTGATGGCTTCATAACGCGGAGTGGGGATCCTCTGATTCTCTGCGTCGTAGCCCGGCTGGTATTTGGTCAGATCGGTGTCATTCCCAATCAGGGTGGCCACCGGGCGCACGATCTTCACACAGGCAGCAAAGTCTTTTTGGTCGAAGGGGGTGCCGTCTTCCTTCAGGCTGGGGTAACCAAGTGCAATGTCAGCCGGGTCTAGCTCTGGAAGGAAAGCCTTGGCCCGGCTCAGAGCAGCTATGGCTCCGGCTCTTGCAGAGGCCCGTCGCAGCTCTTGGAAATGCTGAGGAAGAACGGCAAGCCGGCAAAGTACGTCCGCCAGGTGAGTCGGAACCTCATTGGATAGGGCCACCACGGCCAAAGCGCGCTGTGACCCGGTGTAGAGTTGCTCCACCAGGGTGTACACGGCCTTCAGCTTGGTCAGCACGTTCTGATTGAGGTTGGCGCTTCTGGGACCTGTTTAACAAAGTGAGATAAGCCGTTATCAATGATGGGAGTTATGAGACATAAAGACTGTAAACTTGTTCAAAGCCTGCAGAATGACTTACCGAAGATTGCGGCGACCATCTGTGATACATGGCGTTTTAAGCCGGAGAGTTTGGCGGTTCTTTCCGTCAGAGCCTTCTCTGCCTGTTCGGCCCGGCTTACAAGAGCAGCCTTTTCTTCGGCCCAAGTCTTCCTTTCAGCTTCAAACTTCTTCTTCAGCTTCTCTTGAGCAGCAATGCTGGATTCAAATTTGGCGTTGGCCTTCCGGGTCTCAGTTTCCTGAGTCTTCAGGCGGTTCTTCAGCTCAGAGATATCAGCCTCAAACTTCTTGCAAGCAGACTGTACAATTTCCGGGTTATAGTATGAATAATTATTATGCAATTTTAAAGTCCCAAGCACTTTCCAAGCAAAGACACTTGGCACTTGGGGGCTAATGCATGTTGAAAGTTTCTATCTACAAAGTTACCGGTTCATGAAACTAAGCCGGAAGTTAAGTCTGCAACATATTTTATCATAAGTAGTAGACTTGGGGGCTAGAGTATGGTAAAGATAACTATGCAGTAAGCAATAGAGTGGTACCTCAGACTTCTGCTGTATCTGCTTCACCATGTCAATCTCCAGGTCCCGGCTGCTGTGCACCTGATTCACATAGCCGGAGATGATATCTCTGATGCTCAGGTTGGCGTAGTTGGTGATGTTCAGCTTGGCCCTGCGGCGCTCTAGCAACTCTTCCTTCGCAGAGCATTTAGCTAGCGCAGTGGGTCTCCCCGGCTCGACCAACTCCGTCCGGGTGATTACCACGTCCGGGTCATCGGCCGGCTGAGCCGGGCTGGAGATGTCCGGGTTGGTGGAAGTCTCCATGGCTGGCTTGTCGGTTGGAGCGGTGGCTTCAGGAGCAGAGGCAGCTGGCGGCTCTTGAGCTGAAACCTCCGGCTCAGGCAAGACCGGCTCTTCGACCGGTTTATTCTTCTTCGCCCTCTTGCTGAGTTTTTCCTGGGCACTGAAAGGACAAAAGGTTAGTACAAAAGTATGAGTAAAGATAAGCACAACAAGAGATGATCATCATTACCCGGGTACGGTCTTGAAAGCCGGCAGGTTCGATTGCATAGAGTCACCAGAGGAAGGTGAAGTTTCCTGATAGTTTGAATCAGAAGAATTGAGCGGTTGACGTATAACGCCCGCCAAAGGATGAAAAGGATATAAGTGGTAACATCGGTCCGGCGCTTCCTTGACGCTTCAGGTAAGCCGGAGGAGAGGTCTGCATCCTTGTTGGTCCGGGTGTGCCGCCGACTCTCATGAATCTGTTGCTTCAAAAGAAATTGAGGATCTTGATAAGCTAAAGGATGTGAAAATCTTACTTTCCGGGTTACTCTTCGGACTTTCAGCCTTGGCAAGGGCTCTGAGTCGGAGGAAAGTGTCATTACCTCTTCAGTCACCGGGTTACTTGCTCCGGTGTCATCCTGCTGATGATCAGTATCAAAAAGGTGGATAGGAATAAACAAGAAACAAAACAAGAGCTTACAGGTTCAGGGGTTACCTCTGACTCGGAGCTGTCACTTAGTTGAAGCAGCTCTGAGGCAGTAGGCCTGCTTCCCTTCTTGCGGGGAGCGGCTCTCCTTGCGGCTTTCTTAGCCTTTCTGGCTTTTTTAGCCGCCTCATGGTCATACTTGACCTTCCAGAATTTATCATCAGCCTGAAAAATACAATGAAGACTTCTTAAGGTTCAGATGAAAACTATCTAAGGAGAAAATAAGGTGTTCAGATCAGTGGCTTACCGCTGGGGCTGGGTTAGTCTTGCAGAAGGGGCTTAAGCCGGTCCTCCCACAGCCGGCTAAGCTCTCATTCAGGAGAGACTTGGTCATGTCGTCCACAACGTCCTCAGGAAGATCATTGGGGCTGTGCCGCAGAGGGTCATCCTTCCGGCCCGTGTAAGCACACATTAAGCCGGGGCGCCGGCTTAAGGGGATCACCCGCCAAGAGATCCAGACCCGGACCAGATCAATGCCGTTGAGGCCATTTCCCAGGAGAGCCTTAATTTTGTTGATGGTGGGGATCAGAGGTTGACGCTCGGCTTGAGTCAGCTTATCCGGCAGAGAGTGATTTGGCTCCAGACGCAGGGCACGAAAGCTGGGCAGAGGGCTCTCGTCAGCCGGAGAAGTGTCCTGGCAATAAAACCACGTCTGGTTCCAGTCCTTCGGATGGCTTGGCGGCTCAGCATAAGGAAAGAGGCAGTCTCTCCGGCGTTGAATGAAGATTCCACCAAGTTCCAGACTCGGCCCGTTGGCACACTCGTTCTGGCGGTTCAGATAAAAGAGCTCTCTAAAGAGCAGCAGGCTGGGTTCTTCTCCAAGATAGACTTCGCAGAATACTTGGAAGTTGCATATATTTGACACGGAATTGGGTCCTATGTCTTGTGGCCGCAGATTAAAGAAATTCAGCACGTCTCTAAAGAATTTTGAGCCGGGCGGTGCGAAGCCCCGGCTCATGTGATCAGCAAAAATCACTACTTCACCCTCCCTTGGTTGCGGTCTCTCCTCCGACGGGTCAGGGGCACGGTAAGACATGACATCTTTCTTGGGCAAGTGACCCGTCTTCACGAAATCCGCTAAGGTTTCGTCAGTAACATTGGATCTCATCCAGTTGCACGTGATGGGTGCCTTGGGAGCCTTGGGAGGCATTGTGAAAGACGGAAGCCTATGATAAAAGGAAGTGTCCGGTTCAATTATAAGCCGGAGGAAGTTACAGTTCAATGTTTAAAGTGGCGGCTTATGAGAGGGGCCTAATGACATATGGTTAAATGCATCGGGTTATCTAAGCTGCTGAAGGTATCGTGAGTCATTCAAATTGTCTACAGCTTTATCATAAATGAGCCGGAAAATTTACGGCGCATGGCTTCTTTTGAGCCGGAAACGTAAGCCGCCGTAGCCAGCAGAGGCAATTTTTCACTAAGTGTGGTGAAAACAAGATTCACAGATCGCAGTAATTATTTTGGATCAAACGGTTGGCTAAAAGGAAAAGTTTCTAGACCTAGCACAGACACAGAAAAAGTTCGAGGGTTTGAACGGAGCCTTTATGCAATGAAAGGGGATCTATGTACATTGGGAATGGGAGTGAAACAACTATCGTAGCAGTTTTGTACAGTCTAAGATCAAGAAAAGGTGGTAATAATGAAATCTACCAAGAGCTCGCGATGAACGGCGACGAACACGGGAAGAACAGCAAGAACCCTAATGCGGATCTAGTCTATGGAGTAACGAGGGCTTACGGGTGCTGGAGAGTTGCGGAGGTCGCCGCCGTTTATCTGGTCACGTCAGGTTGATGCAGCGGCCTGAGTTGGTGAAGACAAGAAGACCCGCGGCAGCGACGGCAGTGGAGCTCGAGCGGGAGCACAGTGGCGAGAGGAAGAAGAAGATGGAGGCGACGAGTGACTGGAGGCTCATCGGGCCGGGCTATTTATAAGGCGAGGCTCATAAGTGGGCGCGAGAAACGAGGAGGTCACGGCGTGATTATCTCACCACAAAAATGCCTCGATTTTCGCGGATGGCCTTCAAGGATAAGATCCGTTGAGGATATGGTGGAATAAAAAAATGGACTTAATGGAAGATGACGTCATGGCGGGTTACCAGGAATCCAGAAGATGACGTCACGGCGGGTTAAAGCCTTCACACGACCGTAAGCCGGAAGATTTTTTCTCTCAAAAGAATTGAAGATTGACATGAACCGGTTCAAATCAATCTGGGGCCTAATGTTGAGGATATAACCCTTAGAGTCACCCGCCAGGAGGGGCCGGGTTACTCATAATGCTCATCACGCGAAGCCTAGTACCGAGCTTGAAGACGGCGGGTCAATGATGGGCCTAAGACCCGGAGATGGCTTAAGGCCCATAGTGATAACCGCTATTATGGTAGAACTTGTAGTGTAAGGCAAGAATTGTTGAGAGTCCGAGCCGGACACTCTTATGAGCCGGCCGGGACTCTGAGAGCCGCTGGGCGTGAACCTCTCTATATAAAGGGACGACCCGGCGGCGGTTTAGGGACAAGTAAGATCTCGTCGAGAGCCAGGCATAGCAATCAAGCTCCCTGGTCATCGAAACCATAAGCAATACCACCTCAACTGGACGTAGGCTTTTACCTTCACCGTAAGGGGCCGAACCAGTATAACCCTCGTGTTCCTTGTCCCGTTTAACCCCTTCAAGCTTCCTAGTTGCGATGGCTCCACGACTAAGTCCTAGCTCGAGGACATCTGCCGTGACAATTCCACGACACGGTTCGTGGAATACGATTGAAAGTGGCCAAAGATTGCATCGTTTTCCTTAATTAGTGTGGAGGGAACCGCACCGGGAAAACCGTCACTCACGTGGGCATCAAATCCCCTCAGTCAGAAATTACCAAGGCAACGTTTTCACCGGCGGGTCAACCCTGGTTGAACGGCTGCACCAAGCCACCGTCGTTTCCCTGCAGTTTCGTCTGAACCGCTGGTCTGTTCTGAGTCAACTTCACGTTTTTAAACAGGACCAACTTCGAGTCGCTGCTGCTCTACGTCCACAAATCCCAGGCCGTAGCAATCAACAGTGTGCTGCTACCTTTTCCTCTGCCACAAAGGCACTACAGATCACAGCAAAAGACAGTCTATCACATCAAGCCAACATGGCACCAGATGTTGTTGCTAGTACGCAAGGAGTCAAAGGGCAAAATACTATGGATCAGCGGCAGTCATCTACATCTAAGAAAATAGGCTGTAGCCTGACCGCTGTCCCGTGTCTCTATGGCAGTTACTTTCCAAAGACTTGCTACTATTGCTAATTGAAACGGAATTACAATGGCACAATCTCCAAGAAGGAACATCATCCATCACGTGAAAGACAAGACTAGTCAAAGTGATGAATCAATTACTCCATTACTGCTACACAGTGACGACGCTAGGCTTGTTGTGGCCAGACGCCGTTCCTGCACGACGGTGTCCGATGAACGCGTGAAGGGCCCGACAGTTTGCAGCCCAACGTACGTTGACACTGGGACCGTGCAAGCATCTGTACCATGCCAGGCTACCGGAAAATTCATCCAACACCAACATCCTTGTTTATTTGGCAAAAATACCAGGTGCTATCTATCCTATCTATTTTTCACATATATTGTTTTCATCAAGGAACAATTACTTGGTCTATAATATTTTTTCGCAGGACCAGTATTCTTTACAAAAAGGTGTCGCGAAAGGGGCGTGGGAAAATATTATTTTTTGCACTAGCGCTTGTTCTGCGCAAAATTGCCACCCCGCTACATCAACACACGCGATTGACTTATTGTCCTTGCCCATGGCCGACTCTCTCGTCCGCACTGGCTTACAACGCCGCGGCCGGCTCTCTCTTGCGACCGCACCAATTTACAACGCCACGGACGACTCGCCCGTCCGCTCTCGCGGCCGGTTCACGCGTCTGCGCTGGCTTATATGTTGCGGCCGGATCATTAACATCACGACGGATAATTTCCGGCTAAACATACCAGGTTAAATCCATCCAGTCAATTTTTTATTGATACATTTTTATGATTTCGAGGACAATTACTCTCGCCTGCAATACCTTTTATGCAGGATAATTAGTCACGACAAAAGTGGCTCATACCATGGGTACGGAGCATGCGTTGGCAACATCCTGCCCGGTGTTCGTCCATGCCATATTACACGGTGAATGGATGCGTGCAAGACGCCGTCTTTACGACCCGGTTTACATCAGCTTGCTGGGACCGTGCCTGCGATTAACTCGCTCGTGCCGGCTTACAATGCCGCGGCCGAATCATCTGTCCGAGCTGCCTCTGATGCTGCGGTCGTTTTTTACCATCCGTCTCTCGCGGCCTAGTCTACATCAACATACCGGGCCGCACCTGTCTGCATGAGCTGTTTGAGCAAGTCACAGCTTGGGTAGCCCGGTTTTCTTTCAAATGGAGGCAAATTGTCATATACTATCAACCGCCGTCTGCACTGGGTGGCTCAATGGGCAGGCGCACAAGTTGCCGCCACTAAAGTTTGGTTAACTTCAAACAGCCAGTTGGAAGGGACCATTGGCCGAGTTGCTGACACGGCTCATACAGGATCATTTATAACCTGCCGCAGTCACCTGAACCTTCTGTGGATTCACATCGCGCTATCAACACCAATGATATACACCTTATGCTATGGTCAATATGGAGAATCTCAAAGCCAACTCCTCGAGTCGTCTTGAGACTCGGGGGCTACAATGATATGACTCAGCAGCATTGGTCGGTTTCAATGCATTCAGGAACTCCGGGTCATTGGAGGGAAAAATAACCCGGTCCCGGAGGCTACCGCCATATTGGTAAAAAGTTTAAAGGCCGTCAGAAAATTTCCGGCTTAAAAAGAGGGATTCCGGTTTAGATCCGGCTCAAGAGACTTGACATCTCCCACAAAGCACTGAAGCTCTTAAATATCCGGTTTAAAATCCGGTTCAAGGAAAATTTATCTGCCACAAAGTTTTGAAGCTCTCAAATCCGATTTAAAATCCGGTTCAAGGTAAATTTGTTTATCAAAAAGCTTTGAAACTCTCAATATCCGGTTTTTCCGGTTCAAAAAGAGTTTATCTCTCGCAAAAGTTCGAGTTCTCAGGAAAAATTAAAGGGACCAAAAAGAGTCTGTTACAAAGCACAACCCAAACATAGGTACCCTGCTTTAATGACCATTGGGAGCTGATCATATTCGAATTTAGCTTAACCCTTTGGGTGTGACCCTGATCGTATTCGAATCAGAGTCGTTAAATATTATCATGATCACTAGGGGGCTTCCTGTTCAAACATAGGTCGTATTCGAACCAAAGAGAACATAGCTGTCAGTACCCTCTTGATCGGCACACTGCCGAGCTCACTAGGGGGCTTCTTGATCGTATTCGAATCATAGCTCAACCCCTTTTGGGAACCGACGTGGATCGTATTCGAATCAGCGTCGTTAAACAACTCTCAAGGTCATTTGGGGGCTTCCTGTTCAAACATAGGTCGTATTCGAACTAAAGAGAACATAGCTGTTGGTACCCTCTTGATCGGCAATGCCAAAGCCACTGGGGGCTATATGATCGTATTCGAATCTTAGCTTAACCCCTTTGGGACGGTTTTCTGATCGTATTCGAATCAGAAGCCTCATATTTTTTGAAGTCTCTTTTTGCAAACAATTTTTGGATTTTATTTGAAGCTCTTTTGATCATATCTAAAGTGTATATGAGTGGTTGCTATTAACCCGGTTTGCCTTTGGATGATAAGTCGCCATCATATGACAATCATAAACATTTGGAAGTCTTGATTTCTAAAGATTGGGTTATCACCCTTACTGCACAGGTCACATAAACCGGCAGTGAAAATTCAATATCACAGGTATAATATTATTATTATAGTTATGTTTCAAGGTTATGATTCATAACAGGCTTATCTGTGACTCCTTGTTACACATCAATGGTTATATGTGAGATATTATGACCCGCCCTGCGGTAAACCGCCAAGGGATCTTGTGATCTAATTATGTGCAGGATAAGACTACATTTGGGTGGTTACCCGCCCTGGTTTTTGACGTTAAGTCGCCAGGGCATATGTTGTTTAAACTCTGCAGGATTTACAGAGCTATGACTTACATAAATGATTAAATTTAAGCCCATCATCAAAGATGGAAATTGGTGTCTCAAAAGGGTTATCAATTCTTGATTTTCTCAAAGGCTATAAGCCGCCGGGTTGTACAAATTCCGGCTTACAATGGAGGCATATTAAATCGCCATCAGCCAAGAGCCGCCGGGTATTTAAACTCCGGAGTTAATTATCAACAGATGAGGTATTCAAAGTCGCTGTGGCGCAATGGCTATTATTTTATCAATGTATATGATTTATTCTACAATGGAAGGAATAGTCCCGAGTCGCTGCAGGCTTACGACCCGACACTTGGGGGCTACATTATTCAATTTGATGTTACATCAAATATGCAAGTCCCATGTCACTGCCAGCATGTACCATGGCACTTGGGGGCTAATGCAAAGTCATTTTTTGCTCAACTTATTGAAGACCCGACCAACACATTCTAAATGAGCCGGCCCTTGGGGGCTACCAATTGGTCCTGTCAAAAGTTCAAGGTACACAAGCATTAATCCATTATATTGAACTGTCCACTATTCAGTTGGTAGAGTACAAAGCTCTTAACCTTGTGGACGTGGGTTCAAGCCCCATGGTGGAGATTGTATTATATGATGTTATTATCAATAAATTATATACAAAGTCCCAGCTCAGTATTATCTTACTAAGCCGGCCCTTGGGGGTTACACATTGCTGTTCAAGTTTACATGGTTATATCTACAAAGTCCCTGCTCATTATTGCATAATGACCCGGCCCTTGGGGGCTACACTGGTTGAAGTTTTCATGAGCATAAGGCAATTACAAGTCCCAGGTTGCTGCAAGCATGACAACCCGGCACTTGGGGGCTACAGGTGATATGCATATAAGGGAGAAAAAATCTTCAAATTCTCAGTTTGGAGCAGACCAGATTAACCCGGTGTCTGTAGCAATCATGACCCGGCATCATTTATTTATAACCCGACAATTTTGGCAATCATAAATCGGCAAGATCTACATCTTTAAGCCGGCTGAATATCAGTTGAATATTTCAAGACCAATATTTGTGTCAAGTCAGAGCTTTGAAGGCTGACTCAAATGGATTATTTCTTATAATATTTCTCTACAAGAGCCAATGTCAGCAAATTGGTTATGAAGCTGGCCTATTGACCCGGATTTTTTAGAAGAAGTGCCTGGATTTTTTGCATTGGAAGGTTTGGACATATCTGTTTAAAGAGATTTGCTATAAGATCTTGAGTATGCATCTAGGAGGAAAATGACAAGGACTTAAAGATGATCAGGTGCCGGTTCAGGAAAATATTTAACCCGGAGCACAACCTATCAAGTTTGTTCTTGTGTTTATTTTACAGGATCAGTTTAACATGGATGAATCCAAATTAAACTGGGGGCTAATGTCGGGGATATACCCCGCGGTATGACCCGGCCGGGAGTATGACCCGGCCGGACTTGGCGCTCCATCGTAACCCGACGGAGGATTGGCGATTCATGAGCCTGGCGACTTAATGATGGCCCCGACGGCGGGTCAGACAGAAGAGTAGGCCCAAGGCCCAGAAGGCCGGCTCATGTTATGGTAGGCTGGTTTATGTGGAAAGGCATAAGGAATATTCTCCTACCAAGGAAGCAAGACCCGGACTTGTATTCAACTTGTAAGAAAAGATAGACTAGTCTTAGTCCTACTAGGACTCCGCATGTAACCCGCCCCTCTAACTTATATAAGGAGGGGCAGGGCACCCCAAAGAGGGACAGACAAGACAAGAAACAATCTCTAGGGCTAAACACCGAGAGCCGGTTCCCGGCGACTCTCCCGTGATCATAATGAGACCTAGCCTCAAACAGCATGTAGGGTTGTTACCGGATGATGTTTCCCGGGGCCGAAGCTGTCTAAATCCTTGTCTTGTGTTGTGTCTCTCGATTCCGCTCAACCCCTCTCAAGCTACCACATAGATGCGTTGGCCTCACGACTAAGTCCTGACACTAAGGACATCTGCCGTGACAAATCCACGACACCTACCGTAAAATCAATGGCCGACTTGGTCACAGAAAAATGGCTGTTAGGATGGCCAACCCTACCGCCATGATACCCGGCGGTAGGGGCTTACTGCCCAGCTTGCTGGCGGTAGGGTGGCCAACCTTACCGCGGAACAGGGGACCGTTTCGGTCACAGTACATTTCGGTCACAGTACATTTCGCCAACCTACCGCCATACACCCCAGCGGTAAGGTATCATATCCTACCGCCATGAGGTCTGGCGGTAGGGTGCAAAGCAGAGCAGAGTTTGCTCTTTTTTTCTTCTTCATCACTTCAAGACAAATCAAGTCACAGCAACAGCAAAACAAACATAGTGCATGATATAGTTTCATCAAATCGAAGACGTAGTTCATCACAAGTTTCACAAATCGAAGACGTAGTTCATGACAGGTTTCACAAATAGTCACTCAACCATATCTTGAACTCTTGCAAACAACCAAACTTGATCCCTTTCTTCAAATGAGCATTCTCGTCCTCACCCGGTGGCCTTGGATCACCCATCCTCGGGCAAGGCGATGGTTCGATCAAGCCCAACCTCATGCCACCATCAACAACGGCCTTGTCGGCAAGGCTAAGATCACGAAACAAAGAGGGTCCTCTTTCCTTGCCATTGACCTTCTTGTAAATTTGATTTTCTTGCGGCGTGAATCCATCCTCATCCAATTCTTCCGGTGGACCCTCATCATCCGACTCATACCTACACATACGGCTATAAGGTAGGTTCCGGTCCATGTCTTGTTGATGCACAATGACATCCAAGTCACCAATGGGATTGTAATGAATCTCTTCTTCTTCCGCATACACATCATCTTGAGCAATAGCATCTCCATCAACATGAGCAATAGCATCTTCATCAACATGAACATTTGCATGTTCATCAACATGAGCAACGGCCTCATCTTCAACATGATCATCACCTACAAGAACTATTGCTCTAGCATTGATGTCCTCTTCATTTGGTTGGCTACTTGGTGGTTGGCTAGCCGCATTGTGGTCATACACCACGACAGCATCATGTATTGGGGAGGACACATTCCGGTTCAAGTCAAGTAAGTGGCCGAGGAACTTCAACCTTTACTTGTCTTGTGGCAAATAACTCAAGTGACTTGTCTTGTCATCCCTCAACTTTCTCCTTATACACATCCTAATGCAATTGAGAGGTGATGGGCATACTCTTTAATCGGGATCTTACTCCCACTCCCACATCATACCGTCCAATAAGCTTCACACCATCACTTGGGTTAATCCAATTAAGGACGTTTCTCACTTTCACGACAATATCATCATAGCTCGGGCTTGTGTCAAAAACCATGGCCTCCTCCCCTTCGTCGGCATTTCCATCCATGAAAGCCGCCTTGTCCAAATAATGCACATTCACTAGTTTATCCATCTAAAAACAATGAAACAAAATTGAGTCATCCATGGACCGGTCATTTCATATGGATGAACTATCTAAAATATAAGATTTTGAATCTAACAACTAGTATACCTTAATCATAGCACTAACCCCGTAACCCTAACCCTAACCCTAACCTAACTAAACCCTAACCCTAACTCTTAAGCTAGCTTGCCACAACAAAGAGTGACACATATTACTTAGATCAACCATAAATACACCATAAATGCCCCATAAATGTGCCATAAATGCACAATAAATGCTAAACTAGAGGAAGAACTAGGGGGGTTGCAAAACTAGTTGATTCCAACAAAACTAGATGATTTGAACCAACCAAATGAAGGGGGGTTGGGGGAGGTACCTTGGGTGATGCAAATGGCCTCGATCCACGGGACAAATCTCAAGCAATGGAGGTGGATCTAGTGGGTGCTTGGGTGGGGGAGAAAAAGGGGAGAGAGTGTGAGCTCGGGGAGGAAGAAGATGAGTGGAGTGGGTGGGTGGTGAGTGGACCCCACCGAACCTTATCTCCAGGACCCTACCGCCAGAGACCTCGGCGGTAGGGTGTTGGAGCCTGCCGCCGAAGGGTGTGGCGGTAGGTCCCTTTGCCACGTCAGACCCCGTTAACGGCCAGACGGCCGTCAAAGCACCCTACCGCCAGGATGGACGGCGGTAGCCTGTACACATCTACCGCCAGCGCGGGCGGCGGTAGCTAAAAGGGTCAAATGTCGAAATAATTTCAAACCGGGGTCAGATCCTGATTTTAGACGTGAAAAGAGTCAAAATACGAAATTTTGCCGCCACGCACGGGCTAAACTTGGTGGTGGTTTAATCTCTGTGCGCCGGTGGCCGTCGGCCATGCCGTGGTGTCCACCTGTGTTTCCTGGGGTTCAGACTCGGGCACTGGCCACTGCTGGTTCTCTCGTCTTCAGAAACGAAAAGCAGAGTGATCGTTCCTTGCATAGTGCAACCGGTAGAGATGCGGCAGGCACATCAGCTTCAACGAGGATCGGTATGGCGATGGCCGTATGGGCAATTCTGGATCCGTATGATATAGTGCCACCGGACGGGAGTAGAGAACTCCCTCACACAGGTACTATTCATCATAAAGTACATAATTTTGCTTTTTACGTATTTCATAATGAAATTTTACACACATCCAGTATACGTCTGTAAGTAATTGTGTATTCTTTTTTTGAAAAGTAATGATTATCATTCAATTCAGAAAAAAATGAAACATAAAAAGTCAAATTTTGTATTTTTGAAAATTACGGGCACCAAGGAGTCCGAGAGCCAAAAAGCTTCGCTTGTTCTTTTCCGGAAATTGCTGATGGAGCCCGAAAATTTCAAAATTTCAACATTTTTTGTTTCAATAAATTCTGAAAAAAATGCATACATACCTATAGATGTATACTACTTGTTTGTAAAGTTTTATGGCAAATACATTTTTATGCGAGCTACACAAAAATAACAGAATTGTGTATTTCTAGCACACATACTATTCACTATAAAGTACATTTTTTTATAGCTCACATCAAAACATACTTCATAATGAAATTTTACACGCATCTAGTATGCATCTATCAGAAAAATGTATTTCTTTTCAGATTATTTTTAAAACCTAAAAGTTGATTTCTTTATTTCAATTTTTTTGGACTTCATGTAGCCCAAGGGCCAAAAAGCCTCGCTCTTTTTTTTGTGGTGTGGTGTGGTGTTGTACTACTGGCTCCAAGGGCTTCATTAATTTTATGTCCGACGGTAGACTTCTTTCTTAAAATTTGAAACAAGGCCATGGACCCCCCCCCCCCCCCCCCTCCCCCCGCGGCCATCTCAATGAAAAGTGAGTGGAAGGGGTGGTTTTAGTTGCAATATGTCAAAATTGATCTTCGTTTCTCTTTTTTTTCTACCCAAAAACAACGGACCGACTATAATCGCTATCTACATCGCCCCTTCGCCTATGTGCCATTCTTTATGCATAATTGAATCCCCCGGGTTGGTTAGAGGCTGGAGGAGCACTTGTCGATTCAGTCTGGAAGATGTCCGCTAACAAAAGACCCTTCATGTGAGTAGGTACTACCCTCGCACCTGGATCATCTACTCAGAAAATAGCAAACTCGTTCGAGTAACTCTCCGAGTTGTTCAACCAATGCACGCTCCTCGAGTAGGGAGAATTCCGAGATCACACTGTCTCCCGGGGCAATACTCACGCACATTTGGAGAGATAGGAAAATCTAGTCATCTAACCAGACAATACGAATCGACCCAAGTGATTGCGTGAGCCACTTGGGAAACACTTGTTTCTCTAAGTAGGAGAATCTGACATCGCTTTTCTGAACCACTCTCTTATTAGACGAGAGGAACTCTAGTTCGGATCCTCTCACCATAGATGGGAGAGGTTATGTGGTGCTCAAGCGGTAGAGATGAGTTAGTTGCCCCCTGACTGCATGCGAATGTTTGTTGCCGAAAATGAGACTTATAGCCCCTGGGCATCCATGGAAAGGAAAAGAGCCTCTCACACATCCCAGACGTTTGAAGTCTAGTGCGCGACTCAGGCTGTGCTTGGCCTATCCCACACCATAGTCATGATTGTTTCTTTTGCCTCGCGAGCGTGCTAAGGTAGATTAGCCATCCGTTTGAAAATCACCCCAATTGATTTTTTTTTATAGGAAAAGGGGTTGCCCCCCAATTTTAATTAAGAAAACCATCAAGAATTCTACACCGCCAAACACCGCCTATCAGTAGAATCCAAACTAGTGGGAGGACATCATCACTAATTTCCGTTCAAGAACCATCACCTACGATCATCATTGCATCGAGACTAAACAGAGCTAGCTTCAAGTTGATGGTCTGTCATAGAAGTGTTCGGGAAATTGCTGACCGCGGTCTTGTGTCTAAGAATGGGTCGAGGCCAAGCCTTCCAGGCCTACGTCACAGACACGGCCACTTTATGTCTGCTCCATGGCATGCATGTATATAGATTAGCCGTCGGTATGGAAATCAACCAACTCGATGGTCTGTTATAAGCGCAGTTGCAAAGCTGCAAATCATGGGCTCGCGTCTCAGCCATAGCTCAAGGTCTAGCATGCTAGCACATGTCGTGGACGTGGCTACTATCTATCCTCCTGTCTCCAGGACATGCGTGTACAGGGACTAACCATCGGCAAGGGAATCATCCAACTCGACGGTATGTTGTACAAATGGTCAGAAAACGGTGGCCCACGGGCTGGCGCCCACACCATAGGTTGACGTCGAGACTATTAAGTGTTAGGGGCTGTTTGGTTGCCAAGCTTGCCACGCCAGTGTGGCGTGCCACAGCTCCCTTGGCATTGAGTTTGGTTCTGTAGTAATGTTTGGCTCGCCACAGCTCATAGGAGCATCCGCAGTAGAAATTTTTGCCTAAGGTGCGGTGTGGGCGTGTGGCTAGCTTAGGCGTGGCAAATCAAGTCTCCAACCAAACAGGCCCTTAGTTCCAACTATACTTGGGCTTCCGTGTAACATCCATGTGTGCTACTACTCAGGCATTACCCGTTCTTCGAGTAGGAAGAAACCCAAAATTGATATTGACAAAAATATGTTACCTATGCTTGTCACTAACTGCATAGTCTAGAAGGCTCACCATAGGCCAGAGTTGAAGTGGGAGGCACGCAACTCCTGAGAGTTCCAGCTGATGATAATGAAGAAGTGAGGAACCCATAGCTTCCGAGCCTGTCCTCAATCCATGAATCATATTGACGGATGATTTGGTATGAGGTAGGTTGTCGACACGGTGCACCACTATTCTCCCCTAAAGAATGTAGCGTATTAATGCTTTGCCATGCCTTGCTCCTTAACCTCCGCTATTCTCCAATAAAAATCGCAGTGCATTAAGGAAATTCTCATACTCTGGGAGCTAGTTAAGAGGGTACAATAAGTAACTCTCTTGTCCAAGTATTGTACACTCCTGATACGAATTCCACGCCGTTCTTTCATGATTGTAGGGAATACTAGAGTAATTATTAGTTAATAGTTTATCCTAACGAAACCTAGCATGCAATGTGTTTTGAAACACGGAGGACACGCCCTATAACACAGGGACTGCGCCACATCACCGCATGCATGCATGTGGGAATTTTTTTGGATTTTCAGTTTTTAAAATGTTTTATCTCTTAAATGAAAAATCCGATTGAAGATCCGTTTTCACCATTAAATCCCTCGCGACGAGATCTTCGAAACTAGATCCCATATCAATATATTTCGACGAGTTTTTTTTTTGAGTTAAAAGTTGCCATGTCTATTGCACATGAATTCCCATGATGTTTACACTGAAGTTGTCATGACATGTTTAAGCTATTTTCTTCTATATTTAAAAGTAAATTTTGACATATTATAAAACGGGAAATTAAGAAACTAGACTTGCCATGAACCATAAACTAAAATTGCCATGATACATGCACTTAAAATTGCCATGGTTCATACAAAAAATAATTTTCATGGTCAAAGTACTAGAATTACCATCATAAAAAACTAAAATTGCCATGCACTACAAACTGAAATTGCCACATGGCAACTTTAGTTTAAACACTATGGCAACTACAGTGTAAACATCATGGCAACTTTTGGGGATTTTTTTTGTCGAAACATATCAACATGGGGTCTAGTTTTGAAGATCTCGTCGAGACGGATTTAATGGTGAAAACGGATTTTTGTTTTGATTTTTTAATTAGGAGATAAAACATTTTGAAGCTAAAACCAAAAAGATTCCTGCCGATGTCATCTGTTCCTACGTGACAAAATGACTGGTGATGGAGGCGTGTGGGCGCTGTGCAAGATGCCACACGTGTGGGCGTTAGTTTTTCCGTTTTAGATTAGCTTCGTCCACTTCTAAAACAAATGAGATGTTCTCAAGTACTACATGATTCATAGAAGTGCAACTATAGTTGGGTGAAAGGTGTAACATACACCTTTTCACCAAGTTGCACTTTCATAAAAAAAATCTAAGTTACATTTTTTACCAAGATAGGTACATGCTAATATGTCCCTATAGAAAAGGAGGTTCACAAACAACATAGGTACATAAATGATAACTACAACGGACCCACCGACATCCACTAGCTCTCGTCATTGCCATGCAGTGGCTACAGTGCACGGGCCTCCTGGTCCGCACCGTAGTTGCCCACATGTGTACTTTGGCGTTCTGACTTAGCCACTGCCCCTCTCGTCTTCATAAACGAAAAATACATCAATCCTGGCATAGTACAGACGACAGATGCAACACATTAGGCAAACAAACGACCAGTCTATATGGGCATACGAGCGCTAATCACTTCGCCAATCCCATGCCTGTTGGAGATGCACCTTTGTATGACACTCCCCAAAATAACTTTGTCATTTGTACAAAAAGATGAAATTCCTCGTCTGCCCTGCAGCTACACGTCAGTAGAGTGCTCCGTTTGTGTTCATATTGGAAAGAGAGGGTGTTTTCCTTGATCTCTAGAAAGTAAGGACTTCAGGCCCAGTTTGTTGTGAACTACTGACATTGCCTCTAGTTTCTCGTTTTCGCCCTAACATAACACACCCATCATCTTCTCTGACCGCTTCCATTATCCTTCACGACGCGTCCAATGTTCTCCCTTTTTAGCCGATCAGTTAAATCACCAATAGGATAAAACCACAAATTTTTTCCTTATTGTCTTGCATGCATCCGTCAATCTAGGAGGAGATCTGAATGTGCGTGGGATGCTACGAAAGAGCTGGCTATCATGGTATCGGTTATGGAAACGTGGAAGCCTGCCTCTACCACTTACAGTTAACTATTCTTAATTTGTTCTCTCCATCAGAAGCAAAATAACTCAAACTTGACTCTAATAACTAACTCAAACACGGGTTCGTGGAAACATGAACGGAAATACAAAGTCAAACAAAGCAACAAGTGAGCATCACAACTAGACTAGAACAATACAATGTATCTTAGAGCATATAAACCATATGAATTCATGGCCAACAAAATAACATATCCTAACTAATTTAGAAGTTGACAACACAATTCAAGTAAAACATATAATGAAGCAAATTAGATAACGAATAAGCATAGCAGCAAACATAATATACAATGTTCATAGTAAAAACATGCCCTTAGTGTAATCAAAGATAAATCAAGTATTTCTTCACAAATTATTCATCAAGAGTCAAATTCCTTTTGGTAGATGTTTCCAGATTATCTATTACATACTAAAAGTAGAATACTGGTCAAAAATAGAGAAAATGCTAGAAATTTCCACAAAAGTCTGAGACATACGATTGTTGATTTGGTGGCCCCTCTATTAGTAATAAAACATGGCCCTCATATTTTCATATTGTTGAAAGTGGACCCACCCCATGTTTAGATCCAAAACGGCATGCAATAGAACTCTTAACTCTACAAATAGAAACAAATCGCTTAATTTTGCTTGTCCCTAAAATAAAATATCTGCTTGCATCAAAGGAGAAGCCACAACTACATGCGATCGAAAATAAAAAAAAGTAGTATCGACAGCTGGGGGTGGGGGTGTAACGGAAAGGCTTTGCCCCACTGTATATATAAAGCCAATGCAAAACAACAAGGTTCACACACACACACACACACACACACAAGGTACCAGCTAGGGGGGGGCACTGGATCAAAAATAAGCCCACACATTAAGGTACCAGCCAGGGGGTGGGGAGTTTCCTATTGGGTTGCAACTTTGACAAACAAAATACAAAAATATTTTCAGAAACCCTATTTGACGCTCTATGTGTTGTGTCAAAATGTCGAGCACATGCACACATGAACTCTCACGGAGCGAGAAATGGGTCAGCCCACTTAGCCACAGGGAGCCAGCGGGCTTTGGGAAGAAGGTTCCCCGAACCGGTTTTTTTTTTCTTTTACCCTTTTTTAGTTTTCCTTTAATTCGGTTTCTATTCTTCTTCGTTTTTGTTTCTTTATTTATTTATTTTTATTTTTTTCTCTCAATATTATTTTTATTTTTAAAAAATGTTCCGAAATTTCAGTAAATGTTTGAAATTTCATAACATGTTCGTAATTTCAAAAAACTAGGTAATATAAAAAAGTGTTGATGTTTTAAAAAATAGTTAGAAATTTCAAAAAATGTCCAGGTTTAAAAAATTAATAATACAAAAATGTTCATATTTTTAGAAAATATTCAGGAATTTCAATAAATGTCCGTGTTTTTCAGAAATTGTTCGGAATGTCAAAAACTATTCTCTTTTTAAAACATTTCTCACAACTAAAAAAATGTTTGCATTTTCGAAAAATGTTCGGGAATTCTTTTTTTTCAGAATTTCAAAATATTTTGCCATTATCAAGTTTATTCACAAATGATTGAAAATTGTTTTTTTTAAATGTACAAGAATTTTAAAATGTTCGGGTGCTTTAAATATTGTCCCTGTTTATTAAAAAGTGCTCATGTTTCAAGAAACAAACACTTTAGAACTATCGTTGTTGTTAGTTCTTTACATACCATATTTCTTGTTTGAGAATCCGAGCTGATCAACCGGCTAGCGACGAGCTCGCACGAGCTGGAGTTTGTGAGGTCAAAACCTCGATGCAGTGTTTTTTTTTTTGCGATTTTCATGCTTGCACGCTTTATAGCGAAGCTTCGCTCAAGTGGGTCGGCCCAATCGGGGGTGCAACCATGTGCGACGCGCTCCCTATGTGCATCGTATAGGAAGTCCCCATGCAGTTAGAGGCAGTCGCTTGCAGGGAGGCTATATCACAGGCGGAAGACCTACTCTTGCAGAATTTTGTGATTGCATCAGATTCCAAGCAAGTAGGGGGAGACATCCTCAATGGCAATCATGGGAGATATGGCACTATTATTGATGGGATTCAGCATCGTGCATCTATGTTTAATTGTATTTTTAGTTTTGAAGGTTGTGAGTCAAACAAACAATCTTACAGTCTAGCCAAGTTTTCACATTCATTAGGTCAGAGGCGCCATATGTGGCTAGGTCAATCCCATGATTTGAGATGTATTTCACACTCCGTGGTTTTTTATCAATGAAATTTGGCTTTACCCCTAAAAAAGGAGGTCCCCATGTTTTTTCTTGATAACAAAGAACTAGAGAGGGCTAGCATGTAAACATCGATTGCTAGCGTGTGGGGTTGGCCGACCCATGGCGCACACGTTGGACCGCAATCTCCCAGCATACATACGTTTTTCCTTTAGTATTTTTGCCTTTTCCAACTATGCATGATTCAAAAAAATTTGTGAATACAAAAAATGATCATGAATTCAAAAAAGAAGAGATAAACAATTGTTCATGGATTTGACAAAAATGTTCATGAGTTCAGAAAATATTCACAAATCTGATCAAATGATCACGAATTTGACAAATGTTCATCAGTATAAAAAATCATGATTTTGAAAATATGTTTGTGAATTTGAAAAATTGTCGTTAATTCAAAAAATGTACGTGAATTCAAAAATGGTTAACATGTTAATTTTTTTGACAAAATGTCCCTAAAATAAAAAATGTTCATGGATATGAAAATTATTCACGAATTTAAAAAATGCTTGTGAATACGGACTGTAAAAATGTCCATGAATTTCATAAAAGTTAATTAGTTTCATAAAAGTTCATGAATTTCAAAGCAAGAACCATGAGAGACCAGACATGAACATAATGGGATTCATTTGTGCATCCTTGCAGAAAACAACAAAAAGTCATAGAGATGGAAACATATGCTAGAGCATATGCGACAACTTATCTAGCGGTCAGGAGGATTGTAGATTAGTTTGTTTGGTGTACTGCAGCTCGACGCGTCACTGTACAAACAAATGTTTGAGATAAGTAAAAACAATATCATTAGATAAGTCTTCTGAGTTATGTATTAATACCATAAGCATATGTTCTCTTACAATATCACCCATTTAGACATGTAATGATGCCTAAAATGTTCTTTATTATGCAATGAAAGGATAAATATGAGTAAAAAAAGGTATTGCATAAGATAAAAATTTGTTGGCGCTTTCAAAGGACTAAACATGATGCCCTTGCATTTGCGAGTTGCACCTTGCTAGTTAATATAATACTATTTTGCATAGACTCATATCTTTTGAAATAACGACTTACTGATACAAATTGCAAATGATGGATTATTGAAGAAACCAGAATTACCAGAACTCAAGGGCTACACGAGGCTGATGCCACCTAGTCAATGTCCATTTGGCATAAATGACTAAACATGTGTCGCCCATAACCGCAATTTGGAGAAAAAAGTCTTTGATTGATTTGGCGACACGTTTCCACTCTCCCGACCAAGAAACAATGGATCACCCATAACCGTAATCAGCTTCGCCCCTTTGCATCATCCTTTACCATGTGTCTCAAAATTCCCCCCCTCTAACTGACCTCTTAAACCCAATCAGAAAATTGGGGCTATTTTCGCTATTGACTTGTATGCGTCCATCGATCGAGGAGGTGATCTAGATGTGCATGGGACGTTGCGAGAGAGATGACTAGTATGACGCCAGTTAGGGAAATGAGGATGCTACATCGCTGCAATTGAGGGTACATTAGTTTTGGCATGCGCTTCACTAGGGTTAAAACATGCATGTTTCTACTCTTTCCTTCGCTCCTTGGTCTTCGCAATTAAAATTGCATGCTCTTCTTTTTAAGTACAGATGGTGTAGATAGTTTGTTACATTTATGTAGAGTAATATGGTTCATCGATCGGTTGCCAAGCTTTGAATGCTTTTCTTAATAGGTGGTGGCAATTCATAGAATGGGCTTGAGAGGCGAAGCTACAATTGTGTTTTTACAAAGCAGACCCTTTATTTCCATTGGGTCCCTCCCCAAAATATGGAACTTGGCCCGCTTCACCCACATGGCCACATCCAGGCACCAATATTGTCAAGTCTTCAATTTTAAAAATTACAGCATCTTTCGGAAGGAGCCAAAGGTCTATATTCATAGAGCACCAACATTACACTAAAACCCCTAAATGAAAATACAATCCAATCCACATTAAATACCCCATACACTCCATTCAACACTTGTCGTCAGGTCACCAATGTTACTCCATTGGATTTCCATGACGAACAAGAAGGTAGTATCCACATAGGTAGTAGGGAAGTCACGATCTCTGGAGAGAAGCGTCGGCGACATTGATCTCAAATGATTTTAAGCTCGGAGAAAAATACGAGCCTGGTCGATCATACCTAGTCGTCCCTCCGATTCGGTGTAATAACCAAATTGATGAAGTTACTGCCAAAGCTGCAATGACCCGACGAAGACGCAACCAACTTCCAATGTTTTCATAGTGGGAAAACAAACATGTCCACATGATCTTATCGGTCGACCTGACGGCATCCGCATAGCCAAAACTGGACAAGAGGCCAGACTAGACCGGATATATTGAATATTGCTGTAACATCCCAAAATTCTAAATTTTGGAATGTTATATTAAATAAGTAGTTTTGATTGATTGTTTGATTGTGGTGTGGTTGCTTGTGTGAAACTGAGTGACATTTGAAACTTTTTGAAAGTTAAATGAGAGGGAATAAAATGACTTTCCCAAACTTTCACCTTGCATTTCCGATCTCCATGAATTCAAATTCTTTTCAAATACAAAACCCTAGAGTGAAGTTGATATGACTTCTTCCATTTAAATAAATGAAAAGGGTTTTTGAAAATATTTGAATTCCATTTGGAAATATTCCAAACTCAGAAACTTTATGCAACTCAATGATTTTCATGAGAGAAGATAAAATGACTTCTTCAAAGCATATGAAATACGAGTTGAAAGTTTAAAAGAATCAAATTGAAAGTCCCTTTGAAGTTATTTCGAAATTATTTTCAATTTGTAGTTATTTGGTTTTTATTCAAATTATTTTTCTCCAAAAATAAAATATATGGAAATAAGGGTAAAATGATTCCCTTTAATGTAAAATTATGAGAAAATAAATTTGAAATCATTTTGGTATTTTAAAATATTTTTATTAGGTTTTTAATTGAACCAGTAGCACTGTTCGCTTTATTTAAATTTTTGTTGATTTTATTTGATGCTAGAAAAATGTTCATGTTATAGAAAATCTTTTTCTGAAAACTTTGATATATAATATGCCTATGTTATATTTTATTTTATTTTACTTTATTTTATTTTGTTGTGTCTGTTTTAAAAAAACTCTCCCCGCCGAGCTGGGCCGGCCCAGCTCCAGCCAGGCCAAGCCCAGCCCTGCGCTCGTGTCGTCACCGACCCCGAGCCGGTCTCCAGCCGCTGCACGACGCCGCCGCCGTCCGAGTCCCGGCCGGCCACGCCTCCTCGCGGCCCCTTCCCCAAGCCGCCTCGCCCCCCCATATAGCCGCGCCCCGCGCCTTTTCTCCTCATCTCGCCGCCGCCTCTCCTCGCCTCGCCCGCACTTCGCCGCAGCCGCTGCCGCATCACGCCGCCCACCGCCGCCGCTCGCTTCTCGCCGCCCGCACCTTGCCCCGCAGCAGGGCGGAGCCGCTGCCGCCAGAGCCACCGTGCCGAACCCCGCCGCCCGACGCCGGAGCGGCCGCCGTCGTCCGCCCCGCCGACGCCGAACCGCCGTGGACCGGTATAAACCGCCGGTCCGATCCGTTTTTTAGCTTTCGGTTTTCTACTTGTTGCAAAGAATTTGGCTAGCATGAGGGAGAAAGGCAAGCTCAACATGTTGGATGATCCATGACAATATACTTTATTTCGGATATAAGAAAGCATAACTCATTACGTTGTCTTCCTTGTCCAACATCAACTCTTTAGCATGTCATATTTTAATGAGTGATCACAATCATAAAAGATGTCCAAGATAGTATATTTATATGTGAAAACCTCTCTTTCTTTATTACTTCCTATTAATTGCAACGATGACCAAAACTATGTTTGTCAACTCTCAACAACTTTTATTCATCATACTCTTTATATGTGACGTCATTACTCTCCATAAGATCAATATGATCTCTTTGTTTCTTTTTATTCTTTCTTTTTCTTCACTTCCCTCACGATCATAGCAAGATAATCAAGCCCTTGACTCACCACTAATCTTTATTATTTATAGCTCACAGACTCGATTACATAGAAGGATCATAAGGCAAAACTCAAAACTAAATCATACTAAAACTTTTATTCTACTAGATCAAGATATTACTAAAAGGATCGAACTAAGAAAAACGGTAAAGATAGGAGTGATGGTGATACGATACCGGGGCACCTCCCCCAAGCTTGGCAGTTGCCAAGGGGAGTGCCCATACCCATGTGTTTATGTCTCTTTCCTCGGAGGTGAAGGAGATGGTGATGATGATGACAATTGTGCCTTCAGCTTCTTCATATTGTAATTGACAAGAGCAATTTCCTGCTTTAAATCATTGACCTCCGATTCCAGCTTTAGGATCTTGTCACATAGATCTCCTTTGCTTTTCTGCCGAAAACGAGAAGGAATAGATCAGTTGTTAGACAGTTTAGCCCTCTTCGGGAGACTAGACTTCTTGAACTTCACGTGCATATCCCCAGGTTGAGGTAGAGGGACATCCTCCTCCTCCGAACTTGAATCAGTAATCTTCATCAAATGAGCATCCTCCTCATCATCCGTAGTTTGACCACAGGGAGATAGATCCCCATAGGTCCTTGGGTCAGCAATGCGATGTGAGACATAGCTCTCTTCGTTGGAATCCTGAGATGACATCTTGCTCCAAATCTGCTACCGAAACAACTCAAAACAAACATAGAGGATATTTGCGTGGTACGGTGGTCAAAACCTTCGGGAGATTATATAATAAATTTTTATCGACCAAAAGAAGTATCGTGCAAGAAAACGGAGTCCGGAGAGCACATGAGGTGCCCATGAGGCAGGGGGCGCGCCCAGGGGGGTAGGGCGCGCCCTCCACCCTCGTGGACGCCTCGTGTCCTTCCTGGACTACTTCTTATTTTCCTATTTTCTTAAATATTCTAAAACGGAGAAAAATTGCCATTAGAACTGTTTTTTTGGAGTCGGTTTACTTACCGTACCACATACCTATTCCTTTTCGGAGTCTGAAACGTTCTGGAAGGTCTCCCTTATGTATTCCTCTGGGGTTACGGTTTCAACAACATTAGTTTCAACATTTATAGGATTACGTGAGATATAATGTTTGATCCTTTGACCGTTCACCACCTTCAAATTTGTGCCTTCGAAGTTGTTGATTTTTATGGCACTGGAACGATAGACCTCCTCGATAACGTAAGGCCCTTCCCATTTAGAGAGAAGTTTTCCTGCAAAAAATCTTAAACGAGAGTTGAATAGCAACACATAATCACCTATGTTAAACTCACGCTTTTGTATCCTTTTGTCATGCCATCTTTTAACCTTTTCTTTAAATAGTTTGGCATTCTCATAGGCCTGGGTTCTCGATTCATCAAGTGAGCTTATGTCAAATAACCTCTTCTCGCTGGCAAGTTTGAAATCATAATTGAGCTCTTTAATGGCCCAGTCTTCGAGAGGTAAGTGACATGCTTTTCCATAAACCATTTTATACGGAGACATACCCATAGGATTTTTATATGCAGTTCTATAGGCCCATAGTGCATCATCAAGTTTCTTGGACCAATTCTTTCTTGATCTATTAACAGTCTTTTGCAAAATTAATTTGAGCTCTCTATTACTGAGTTCTACTTGGCCACTAGACTGCGGGTGATATGGAGATGCAATTCTATGATTAACATCATACTTAGCAAGAATTTTACGAAAAGCACCATGAATAAAATGTGAACCACCATCAATCATTAAATATCTAGGGACTCCAAACCTTGGAAAAATAACTTCTTTAAGCATCTTAATAGAGGTGTTATGATCAGCACTACTAGTTGGAATAGCTTCTACCCACTTAGTAACATAATCAACAACAACTAAAATATGTGTATACCCATTAGAGGAAGGAAACGGTCCCATATAATCAAAGCCCCAAACATCAAATGGTTCAATAACAAGTGAATAGTTCATAGACATTTCTTGACGTCTACTAATATTACCAATTCTTTGACATTCATCACAAGACAAGACAAACTTACGGGCATCTTTGAAGAGAGTAGGCCAATAAAAACCGGATTGCAATACCTTATGTGCAGTTCTATCTCCAGCGTGATGTCCTCCGTAAGCCTCGGAGTGACACTTGCGTAGGATCTATTCCTGTTCATGCTCAGGTATACAACGTCTAATAACACCATCTACTCCTTCTTTATAAAGGTGTGGGTCATCCCAGAAGTAATGTCTTAAATCATAGAAAAAACTTTTTCTTTTGTTGGTATGTGAAACTAGGTGGTATAAATTTAGCAACAATGTAATTAGCATAATCAGCATACCATGGAGCAGTACGAGAAGCATTTATGACAGCTAATTGTTTATCAGGAAAGTTATCATCAATAGGTAGTGGGTCATCAAGAACATTCTCTAACCTAGACAAGTTGTCTGCAACGGGGTTCTCAGTTCGCTTTCTATCAATAATATGCAAATCAAATTCTTGTAGCAGGAGAACCCATCTAATAAGTCTAGGTTTAGCATCTTTATTTTCCATAAGATATTTAATAGTAGCATGATCAGTGTGAACAGTCACTTTAGAATCAACAATATAAGGTCTGAACTTATCACAAGCAAATACAACTGCTAAAAATTCCTTTTCAGTAGTAGCATAATTTCTCTGGGCCCTATCTAGAGTTTTACTAGCATATTGGATAACATTTAATTTCTTCTCAACTCTTTGTCCCAGGACAGCACCTACAGCATAATCACTAGCATCGCACATAATTTCGAAGGGTAAATTCCAATCAGGTGGTTGAACAATCGGTGCAGAAATCAAAGCTTTCTTAAGTATTTCAAATGCTTCTACACAATCATCATCAAAGACAAAAGGAATATCTTTTTGTAAGATATTAGTCAGAGACCTGGAGATTTTAGAGAAGTCCTTAATGAACCTCCTATAAAAACCGGCAAGACCAAGGAAACTTCTTATACCTTTAATGTCCTTGGGACATGGCATCTTTTCAATAGCATCAACTTTAGCTTTATCAACTTCAATACCTCTTTCAGAAATTTTATGCCCCAAGACAATACCTTCATTAACCATAAAGTGGCACTTTTCCCAATTCAAGACAAGATTAGTTTCTTCACATCTCTGCAAAACTCGATCAAGGTTGCTTAAGCAATCATCAAAAAAAGTTCCATATGCGGAGAAATCATCCATGAAACCTCAACAATCCTTTCACAAAAATCAGAGAATATAGCCATCATGCATGTTTGAAAGGTAGCAGGTGCATTGCATAAACCAAAAGGCATACGTCTATAAGCAAAGGTACCGAAAGGGCAAGTAAAAGTGGTCTTTTCTTGATCCTCCTTTGACACAGGTATTTGAGAGAAACCAGAGTAACCATCTAGAAAGCAAAAATGTGTATGTTTGGATAATCTTTCTAGCATTTGATCAATAAAAGGTAAAGGGTAATGATCTTTTTTAGTAGCTTTATTTAATTTGCGGAAATTAATTACCATTCTATAACCTGTAATAATTCTTTGCAGGATCAATTCATCTTTATCATTAGGAACAACAGTAACACCTCCCTTCTTGGGGACACAATGGACAGGACTTACCCACTTACTATCAGCAACGGGATAAATTATACCTGCCTCTAGAAGCTTTAGTATTTCTTTTCTTACCACTTCTTTCAACTTAGGATTTAACCGTCGTTGGTGATCAACAACTGGTTTAGCGTCTTTCTCCAATTTTATTTTGTGCTGGCATAAAGTGGGACTAATGCCCTTAAGATCATCAAGAGTATATCCAATAGCAGCATGGTGCTTCTTCAGAGTTTTCAATAATTTCTTTTCTTCATGCTATGAAAGGTTAGCACTAATAATAACATGATATATCTTCTTTTCATCAAGATAAGCATATTTAAGAGTATCAGGTCATGGTTTAAGCTCAAACACGGGATCACCCTTGGGTGGAGGAGGATCCCCTAGGATTTCGACAGGCAGGTTGTGTTTCAAGATAGGTCCTTGTTTAAATAATACTTCATCTATTTCCCTTCTTTCATTCATAAACATATCATTTTCATGGTCTAGCAAATATTGCTCTAAAGGATCATTAGGAGGCACGGCAATAGAAGCAAGACCAATAATCTCATCTTTACTAGGCAATTCTTTATCATGGGGTTGTCTACGAAATTTAGCAAAATTAAACTCATGAGACATATCCCCCAAACCAATAGTAATCAGATCCTTTTTGCAGTCTATCCTAGCATTAACAGTATTCAAGAAGGGTCTACCAAATATAATGGGACAAAAGTTATCTTGTGGGGAACCAAGAACAAGAAAATCAGCAGGATATTTAACTTTCCCACACAAGACTTCAACATCTCTAACAATCTCAACTGGTGAAATAGTGTCTCTATTGGCAAGCTTAATTGTAACATCAATTTCCTCTATCTCAGCAGGTGCAATATCATGCATAATTTCTTTGTATAAGGAATGAGGTATTGCACTTGGACTAGCAGCCATATCAACATAAGCCATGATAGCAATGATCTCCTATTTTAATAGAAATAACAGGCATGCCTACAACAGGTCTATGTTTATTTTTAGTATCAGGTCTAGCAATTCTAGCAGCTTCATCACAGAAGTAAATAACATGCCCATCAATATTATCAGCCAAGAGATGTTTAACCATAGCAATACTATGTTCAACTTTAATTTGCTCAGGGGGTGTAGGTGTTCTAGTGTTACTCTTACGAACCACAATTGAAGCTTTAGCATGATCCTTTATTCTAACAGGGAAAGGTGGCTTCTCAATATAAGCAGTAGGAACAATAGGATCAACATTATAAGTGATAGTCTTTTCTTCAACTTTAATAGGTGCAACTACTTTTACTTTAATTGGAGGATTATATTTAAACCACTTCTCCTTAGGGAGATCAACATGAGTAGCAAAGGATTCACAGAAAGAAGCTACTATCTCAGAGTCAAGTCCATATTTAGTGCTAAATTCACGGAAAACATCGGTATCCATAAAAGATTTAACACAATCAAACTTAGGTGTTATACCTGACTCCTTACCTTCATCGAGATCCCAATCTTCAGAGTTGCGTTTAATTATTTCCAATAAATCCCATTTAAATTCAATAGTCTTCATCATAAAAGATCCAGTACAAGAAGTATCGAGCATGGAGCGATTATTGAGAGAAAGCCGAGCATAAAATTTTTGAATAATAATTTCTCTTGAGATCTCATGGTTGGGGCATGAATATAACATTGACTTAAGCCTCCCCCAAGCTTGAGCGATGCTTTCTCCTTCGCGAGGTCAAGAATTATATATATAATTACGATCATGATGAACAAGATGCATAGGATAAAACTTCTGATGAAATTCCAATTTCAATCGGTTGTAGTTCCATGATCCCATATCATCACATAGACTAAACCATGTCAATGCCTTTCCCTTCAAAGCTAAAGGGAATACCTTCTTCTTGATAACATCCTCGGGCACACCTGCAAGCTTAAATAATCCACAAACTTCATCCACATAGATTAAGTGCAAATCGGGGTGTAATGTTCTATCACCTGTGAAAGGATTAGCTAGCAGTTTCTCTATCATGCCCGAAGGAATTTTAAAGTAAACATTTTCAATAGGTTCAGTATGTTGAGGAGCAACTCTTTGCTCTACTGGTCGGGGTGAAGATACCCTGAACAAGCCCCTCAAAGGATTATGTTCCATAGTAACAAGTGACAGTAAATTTCAGCACACTATATAAATTTTTCGTTACCAAATTCCACCTACCAAAGGCGCTTCACTCCCCGGCGACGGCGCCAGAAAAGAGTCTTGATGACCCACAAGTGTAGGGGATCTATCGTAGTCCTTCCGATAAGTAAGAGTGTCGAACCCGACGTGGAGCAGAAGGAAATGACAAGCGGTTTTCAGTAAGGTATTCTCCACAAGCACTGAAATTATCGGTAACAGATAGTTTTGTGATAAGGTAATTTGTAACGGGTAGCAAGTAATGAAAGTAAACAAGGTGCAGCAAGATGGCCCAATCCCTTTTGTAGCAAAGGACAAGCCTAGACAAACTCTTATATAGAGAAAAGCGCTCCCGAGGACACATGGAAATTATCGTCAAGCTAGTTTTCATCACGCTCATATGATTCGCGTTCGTTACTTTGATAATTTGGTATGTGTGTGGACCGGTGCTTGGGTACTGCCCTTTCTTGGACAAGCATCCCACTTATGATTAACCCCTATTGCAAGCATCCGCAACTACAAAAGAAGTATTAAGGTAAACCTAACCATAGCATGAAACATATGGATCCAAATCAGCCCCTTACGAAGCAACTCATAAACTAGGGTTTAAGCTTCTGTCACTCTAGCAACCCATCATCTACTTATTACTTCCCAATACCTTCCTCTAGGCCCAAACAATGGTGAAGTGTCATGTAGTCGACGTTCACATAACACCACTAGAGGAGAGACGACATACATCTCATCAAAATATCGAACGAACACCAAATTCACATGACTACTTATAGCAAGACTTCTCCCATGTCCTCAGGAACAAACATAACTACTCAAAAATCATATTCATGTTCATAATCAGAGGGGTATTAATATGCATAAAGGATCTGAACATATGATCTTCCACCAAATAAACCAACTAGCATCAACTACAAGGAGTAATCAACACTACTAGCAACCCACAGGTACCAATATGAGGTTTTGAGACAAAGATTGGATACAAGAGATGAACTAGGGTTTTAGAGGAGATGGTGCTGGTGAAGATGTTGATGGAGATTGACCCCCTCCCGATGAGAGGATCGTTGGTGATGACGATGGCGATGATTTCCCCCTCCCGGAGGGAAGTTTCCCCGGCAGAACAGCTCTGCCGGAGCCCTAGATTGGTTCCGCCTCGTGGCGGCGGTGTTTCTTCCCGAAAGCTTGCTTATGATTTTTTCCAGGGTAAAAGACCTCATATAGCAGAAGATGGGCACCGAAGGCCTGCCAGGGGGCACACGAGGCAGGAGGGCGCGCCCCCACCCTCGTGGCCAGGGTGTGGGCCCCCTCTGGTTGATTCTTTCTCCAGTATTTTATATATATTCCAAAACTTGCCTCCGTGAAGTTTCAGGACTTTTGGAGTTGTGCAGAATAGGTTTCTAATATTTGCTCCTTTTCCAGCCCAGAATTCCAGCTGCTGGCATTCTCCCTCTTCATGTAAACCTTGTAAAATAAGAGAGAAAAGGCATAAGTATTGTGACATAATGTGTAATAACAGCCCATAATGCAATTAATATTGATATAAAAGCATGATGCAAAATGGACGTATCAAGCACCTAGTGGTTTGGCCGGGCACCTGGAGAACCCAGTGCTTGCCCAAGGGGATCGCGGAGTACCCGTGTGATCACCCTATGGAATGCCACCCAGGCTCAAAGGGATCATAAGATTATTCATGCCTGAAACTTCCCTGTGCAGCCACAAGCCATTATGAGCTCTGGCATAGTTGAGTAAGTTGTGTGACCTCTTTCAGTGGTAGGCTAGCAGATGTAGGGGAAAGTAGGATGGTACTGTCTACCCAGAGTAAAGAGTTAATGCTTCAGAAAGACTATGTCTTGATCTTTCGATCATGGATGCGGTCGAGTCTTGTGGGGAAAAGTGCGCAAACCTCTGCAGAGTGTATAAGCTAACCATGGTTAGCCGTGTCCTCGGTTATGGACATCTTGAGTATCTGGTATTTTAATTATTATTTTGATCTCATCACTTTACGTAATGAATTTGTTGGGTTATTAATAATTTGGTAATTTTGGGATTGAGTTGGAGGAACCTTCTCAATAATGGCATAAACGTGGTAGTAAATAAAATCTATTCCTTTGTTGTGGGAAAAAAAATTAGCTTTATGCAAAATTAACCTTAGAGCCTCCACCAGCCAAATATGCATATAGACATAGACAATTCTCATTATTATTCTATGGTGTGAATTTGCCAGTACATTCAATGTACTGACCTACATGGCTGCGACGTCTCATGTTGCAGGATTCTTACGACGAGTAAGTGATACGTTAAGGTTACAATATCTACACTCAACTTTGCCGTTGATGTTGTTGGGAACTCCACAACTTTGTTGTTACTTCCGCTATATGGATTGAGGTAATAGTATTTATGTTACTTTATACATGTGATTTACCTCTGTTATAAATCCTCGAGTACCGTGTGTCAGCATACCAATCTAGGGATGACACTTAAGCACAGAGACTTCGATCCATTCGGGTCGGGTCGCTACAACTGCCGCCATCACCACGGTAAGGACCAATCTATTGGCGACGAAGACCAACCTGCCCACCAGATCTTGGTGTTGGATCCGGTGGTGCATGCACTGCAGGCCGGAGAAAAATGCGGAGAAAAAAATTATTGGATGCTACTGCCGTCAATACCGGAATGGTCGAAGTACTGGAAGACATACCTGATTATCTATGAGATGGTGATGAGTGTTAATTTTTACACTCCTCTAACATGTGTTACGCCGATATATTTCATTAAAATCGAGATATTCGCTCTGATATTGATACTAATTACTAATGAATGCATAGGATTCCAAATATCCTATCTTTATTTTGTTTCCACATGAAATGGGCTATTTACGGACGAAATCAAGCCAATACATGGAAATGAGTAAAGTGGAGATAGAGGAGACCAAGTGGGATGCACACCAGAAGAAACAGAGCAAAACGACACTTCTTATGACTGTGCCCGCTCGTTGAGCAGGCGTATGGCGTGGACACCAATGCGTTTGATCCACCTAAACAACCTTTATAAAGGGGCCATGTGGCACCCTAATTCGAAGAACCGAATGCCTCGTTTTTCAACACAAATATCTATGTCTTCTGAAACACGATATAGCTTGATACAGATGAAACCACGATACGATTGTCGGTGTCAAAACCGGCGGATCTCGGGTAGGGGGTCCCGAACTGTGCGTCTAAGGCGGATGGTAACAGGAGGCAGGGGACACGATGTTTACCCAGGTTCGGGCCCTCTCGATGGAGGTAATACCCTACTTCCTGCTTGATTGATCTTGATGATATGAGTATTACAAGAGTTGATCTACCACGAGATCGTAGAGGCTAAACCCTAGAAGCTAGCCTATGGTATGATTGTTGTTGTCCTACGGACTAAACCCTCCGGTTTATAGACACCGGAGGGGGCTAGGGTTACACAGAGTCGGTTACAAGGGAGGAGATCTACATATCTGTATTGCCAAGCTTGCCTTCCACGCCAAGGAGAGTCCCATCCGGATACGGGTCGAAGTCTTCAATCTTGTATCTTCATAGTCCAACAGTCCGGCCAAAGGATATAGTCCGGCTGTCCGAGGACCCCCCCAATCTAGGACTCCCTCAGTAGCCCCTGAACCAGGCTTCAATGACGATGTGTCCGGCGCGCAAATTGTCTTCGGCATTGCAAGGCGAGTTCCTCCTCCGAATACTCCATAGAAGATTTTGAACACAAGGATAGTGTCCGGCTCTGCAAAACAAGTTACACATACCACCGCAGAGAGAATAATATTTCCACAAATCTAATCTGCTGACGCATTTTGTAGCATGACATCACACCACGGCCCGGTCATTATTCGAACCGTTTTCCACAACCAGCCACTTCACATATCGCGAGGTGGTTTCCTTGGCACGTCTTGTCGAAGCAGAGATCGTGTCCCCTTATCACGGGATGCTCATCAATACGGGTGTGGGTAACCCAATCGTGCCCGTTGGTATGACTCCTCGATTTTAGGCAAGTCCCAAACAGCCACGAGGAGGACGCTTGATATTCACCCTCTTTATAAAGAGGCCAAGGCCTGTCCTTTTTCTTCTCGTACTCAATCAAATCCTTCCCCCGCCTCGAGTTTCAACACCCAAGGCTCAGGTCAGGCGCTTCAGACCTTCAACCATGCCCGGATCCAACATTCAAGGTCGGTGGATGCCCTCCTCCGTCACAGAGGAAGACATCAAGAAGCTAAGAGAGGCTAGGTATTTGACCGCCGAAATCTCGGACAGGCTACCTGCTCGAGGGCAGATCATTCCCACTCCCGAACCCGGCGAGAGCGTCGTATTCATCTCTCACCTCCTCTGAGGGCTAGGCCTTGTTCTAGATCCCTTTGTTAGGGGGCTCATGTTCTATTACGGGCTGGATTTCTATGACCTGGCCCCGGATTCCATCCTTCACATCTCGTCAATCATCGTCGTGTGTGAAGCCTTCCTCTGCATTACCCCACACTTCGGCTTATGGCTCAAGACCTTCAGTGTGAAGCCGAAGATGATTGAGGGGCGACACGCAGAGTGCGGAGGTGCCGTAATAAGCAAAGGCGACGATGTTCCATGGCAAAAGGGTTCCTTCCCGGAGGTGTCCAGTTTATGGCAACGGGAGTGGTTTTATACCACAGCTCCCCGGGGTACTAAGTGGGTAGCCGCCCCTGCCTTCCGCTCGCCCCCCCGCCACAACTGGCGTCATGGGTCAACAAGGGGCTGGACTGGGGGCCAGTAAATGATGTGCCGACATTGCAAAGTCGCATCCGAGATCTCCTCGAGAGAGATGTCAGCCTTGTTAAGGTAATGCAAGTCATGCTAGTTCGTCGAGCCCTGCCTTGCAAACGTCGACCTCTCCGTATGTGGGAGTTCAACCCGGAAGGACCGCGAACTATTCAGCACTTCTTCGGCGTGACGCTCGAAGAGATGTACAGATCGTTCTTCGGATCACAAATAGAGTGTCCGGATACCTCCGAGGATGTGGGTCTGAACTGCAATCGTCCAGACACTCAAGTAAGTAATTCCGTGGCCGAACACGTTGTTTGTTAATTTATCACAACTTCATTCTGAAAAGTCGCCTTTTGACCAGGACTGGATAAAAAAGGCGAAGATGATCAGGTGTCCGGCCCCCCTTTCCGAAGGCTCACCGGATCATATACTAGCCAGGATGCTTGAGCTTGCGCCTTATCTAGCGCCATCAGGGGAAGATAAAGGGAGGAACAAAGAAGCCGAGAGCGAGCCTCACTCACTATTCATCCGAACCAGGGGAATTAGTGCCTCCGCGAAGGAGGATAACCGGGGGGAAGAGTCTAAAATTCCCTCTCCCCAGGGAAGGAAGAGGACCGCCTCTGAAGACTTGGAAGTAATGGTCTCCAAGCGAGGGAAGAAACCTTTGTTAGAGGGTCCTACCCCGGAGGGCATCCTTACCGTACAATACCCGCAAGGGGACCAGCCCTCCACCGAGCTGTGAGTAAACAAAAGTACTTTCGATAAATAAATCCTGCTTCATCTCTGAGAATGATAACCGAGACATATGTCTTGCAGTCCGGATCGTAGCCCTTCTCGACAGAGTTCGTCTTGGGGGGATCTTCTTCCGGAGATGATGGAGAGCCAAACGCCTGCCCATGCCTCCCCGCCTCATGAAGCGGACGACCCTGAGGTGTCGTCACGAAGGGTTTCTCCTGATCCGCCAAGGCCAGAAGGTAACCCCTCGGCCACCCGAAGTCTGGAGTATCCGGTTCCTAAGGAGAGCAACAGAAAGAGTCCGGGATCGTCCGGTGCGCGACCAGACGCACTGATGAATCTTCTGAAGCGAGCGGCTATCTCAGAAGCGCATCGTACGCTAATGGGTACGGTGGTTGAGAGGATCTCATCCGCCAAAAGAGGGTTGCATGAGGCTTTTATGAGCCTGCTGAGAGGCTTTGAGGTACGCAAAGTAATATATATTTTGACGGTACCGCACACGCTAGGTGTGTCCTATGCAGATAGTAGCCCCTGAGACTCTGGTTGCTGTCGAACAAGACGGCAACTAGAGGATCATAGTCCCAGGTAATAACCGTGCTGCCTTTACGTGCAGGCGGCCAAGGGTCCGGTGGCTAGTCGGACTGGTGAATTTGCCGAACTGAAGTGGCAACTTGATGCGGCGGATGCCAATATCGTGCTTGTAAACAAGCGGCTTGACGAGGCACAGGGTATGTATTCTCCTGTGATCAACACATATTAAGAGGAGCATGATGCTAGTATCTATAATATGTTGTGACTGCAGATGGAGCTGTCGCCGTGGAGACCCTTCGGGCGGAACTTGCCCGGGCCAAGGAACAAGCCAGGAAGAGTGATGCGGCCGCCCTGAAGGCGGTCGAAGAGCTAAGGGCCGAACAGGCTGCGCATTGCCAGAGCAAAGAGAAAATAGCCAAGATGGCTGTTGAGCTGAAAGATGCCGCCGGCCGGTATGAGCTTCTTGAAAAGGAAAGCCAAGCGAAGGCGGCGGACCGGAAGGAGGCCATGGAAGCGGCCAAGGAAACCCGCTCGCAAGTCAGAGCGGCGAAGGAGGAACTCAAAAGCCGGAGATATCACGGCTGGGAAGCCCTTTTTGTTGCGGACGAGGTTTGGAGACCCGAAGTATGCCCCTCTGGATAAATTATGGAGTTCTGCAGACGCGTACTTGGATTTAGCAGCGAGTGCCGCTGATGCGACCAAGTTTTTCAAAGATCAGAAAGATCATGTAGTGGAAAGGTTGTTCTGGTCACAGTTCAGCACTCCAATGCGTCCGCTGCTGTTAAATGAACAAATGGCCGAGTGGGCCGAGCTCGATAGGTTGTCCGGACTTGCTACGAGGTCAGTCGTGGGTCACCTTTGGCCGGAAGGGCCAAGGCCGAATAGTTATTTTAGTTTAGTGCAACAGTTCCTTGGTGCTGTGCCGCGCATCGACGCTATGAAGAGGTCGGCGTGCATAGAGGGTGCGCGGATGGCTCTTGCCCATGTCAAGACATACTGGGCAGAGATGGAGGCCACCGCTATTGCAACCCAGAGTTCGGCCGTGGGCCGAGTATCGGCCGAGCACTACTTTGAAGATGTCCTTGAAGGCGCTCGTTTAGTAGAGGCTCAGTGCTCAAAGAATATTATGTTCTAGTGACATGTATTCCTATTGTAAGAACAATGTTTATTAAATTATAAAGGCTGTCTTTATACTTTTGCCTGAAAGTATTATGATGCCTCCTGTGCGGCCGTTTATGTATATATGTATATAACCTGAAAGTTTGCAGTCGTCGGCTCCAGCCCCCACGTATTCACACTTGATCCAACGTCTTAGTCCATTAAGGAGGTGATAGCGCAACGAACGAGGCAATCGGACTATATTGCTTTAACACTTTCACTTAGCCATAGGAGTTTGACGGTGGGACTACTATATAACCCCTGGTACCTCCGCGCTCATCCGAATACGGGGCGCGTACATACATGACCGGGAAACGGCCCTTCGTTAATGCGGAGGAATCCCGAAGATTCCGCTAAGTCATCGAGTGGTTGACCAGTCTCGCGCTTTATCATGACAGTCCGTTTTCGGCTTTCTCTACTGAGGTGCTCATCCGGATGAACCAGGGCACAATTGCAGTAGTTCTCCCGGTGCCACCTTAGCCGATAGAGCGGAACGTAAGGTAGCAAAACACGGGAGCCGGGCAAACCCAACATTTGACCAAAGACATGATTCGGAGCTGATGCATATAAGGCCAAACTTGCGACGCTGAACACTCCCTAAGGTATTCGGTCTTTACAACATATGCCGGGCTGAATAACGCCCTTGATGATGATCCCTGAGTGTCCAGGTATGTGCATCGTTCTGACGTGGCGAAATGCCAATAACGTCAGCATCACTCTCGGTTATACTCAGTATCCGGAGGATGTGAACAACAAGAGACAGTAAAAAAGGTTTACGCATGGTCTTAATCTAAAAAGAAACCTTTGAGCGGGTCCCTGCTGCACGTCTGCGCCTCTGTCTCTGTTGTGCCATATCCTGGAAGGGTGTAGCACGATTGTCGTCTATAAAAGAGAAGAACTTAGGTGAAAGTTGTCGTGCGAAAAATTGGTTATTCTCAATAAACCATGAAAATTCAAGATAAGTAAAGTTGAGTCGAACTAGCCCTGTTTACACGCGGGAAGCCCCTGGTACCGCCTATGGGGGTATAATCGTCAAACCAATCTCGGGTTTATCTAAGTTGTTATAGCTAGTAATGTGATGGACTCATCTAGCCGTGTCCGCGGTCTTGACGACCGATCATTTATTCTGGTTGGAGGGACCGTTTAGTGTTCGGCTGTTAAAGCCGTCGCACATTCTTCCGCGCGTAAGGAACGTTCAATATTTCCGTTAATTGTGATGATGCCACATGGACCGGGCATCTTGAGCTTGAGGGAAGCGTAATGCGGTACTGCATTAAAACGAGCAAAAGCTGCTCTTCCGAGTAGTGCTTGATAGCCACTTCGGAATGGAGCGAGTCGAAGGTTAACCTTTCGCTTCGGAAGTTGTCGGGAGAACCGAATACAACCTCTAATATTAGAGAGCCCGTGCAGCGGGCCTCTGGGCCTGGTATTGCTCCCTTGAAGGTAGTATTACTGTGGCTGATTTTTGTCGGGTCTATCCCCATTTTGCGGATTGTGTCCTGATATATCAGATTAAGACTACTGCCGCCGTCCATGAGGACTTGTGTGAGATGGTATCCGTTTATTATTGGGTCTAACATCAAGGCAGCCAATCCTTCATGCCGGATGCTTGTTAGGTGATCCCTGCGATCAAAAGTGATCGGGCAGGCCGACCAGGGGTTGAACTTAGGGGTGACGGGCTCTACGGCGCGTGTGTCTCGGAGTGCATGTTTGCTTCTCCTCTTCGTCACGTGGATGCTGTTCACAGTTTTGACCTCTGGTGGGAATTTTTTCTGTCCCCCAGTGCTTTGCTGGTGAGGCTCGTCCTCATCTTCACTTGGTGTCTCCCTCCCCTTGTATTCGACGTTTAGCTTACCAGCCTGCTTGAAGACCCAGCATTCTTTGTGGGTGTGATTTGCAGGTTTATCGGGGGTGCCATGAATCTGACATAGTTTGTCTAGAATCTTGTTTAGGCTGGACGGTCCATCTCTACTGCCTTTGAAAGGCTTTTTTCGCTGACCCGGTCGAGAGCCCCTGAATCCGGCGTTTACCGTCGTGTTATCTGGGCTGTCTTCTTTATTTCGACACTTGCTTTTACTGCGTCGTGGTTTTCCATTGCCATCCCTTACTTCGGATGTGCCTGGGTCGCTGGTGCTACTACGGGCTAGCCAGCTATCTTTGCCCGCGCAAAAGCGGGTCATGAGGCTTGTCAAGGCTGCCATTGTTCTCAGTTTTTCTTGGCCGAGGTGTCTGGCGAGCCATTCGTCTCGGACGCTGTGTTTGAAAGCTGCTAAGGCTTCGGCATCCGGGCAGTCGACGATTTGGTTCTTCTTAGTGAGAAATCTGTTCCAAAGCTTTCGGGCTGACTCTCCGGGCTGTTGAATTATATGACTTAAATCGTCTGCATCCGGAGGTCGGACATAGGTCCCTTGAAAATTAGCCCGAAAAGCATCCTCAAGCTCCTCCCAACTTCCAATTGAGTTTTCGGGGAGGCTCTTCAGCCAGTGCCGAGCTGGTCCTTTCAGCTTGAGGGGCAAGTACTTGATGGCGTGGAGATCGTCTCCGCGAGCCATATGGATATGGAGGATAAAGTCCTCAATCCAGACCCCAGGGTCCGTGGTTCCGTCATACGCCTCTATGTTTACTGGTTTGAATCCTTCTGGAAATTTGTGGTCCAGCACCTCATCGGTGAAACATAGGGGGTGTGCGGCACCCCTGTATTTGGATGTGTCATGGCATTCTGACGGTTGTAGTGCTCGGTTTTGGTTGTGTGCTGGAGCGCGTTTCCTTGATCCGTAGATGGATCTGGTCGCGCCGGTCTTCTGATGCAAGTCCTGGCGTGAATCGTGTGCTGACTTATGTGTGGCCTTGTTAGCCGCTCTATCGTGGCCACAAGGTGGTTGATCCGACCGGTCGGCCGTTTTATTTTTTGGCTGTGTGGGCTCTAAGGCCTCATCATCAAATTCCGGCAACAACTTGTGCTTTGGATAGCTCTTTGTGTGGTAACTACCACCATACTTTTCTTCATTGTCGAGCACTTTGTTCCATCTGCTGTTGAGAGTATTCTGCGCGGCCTTAAGCCTTTGCTTCTGCTTCTTCAGACTCCTCGCGGTGGCAATAAGCCTTCTGCGGAGGTTCTCTTGTTGCAAGTGCCTTTCCTGGATGATGTGTGCATCCTCGTCCGGACTGTTTTCCTCTCCGGAGGGATGTTGATGAGCTTTATCCTTGGCGTCGCCGTGTTCGGCCAGCGGGTCTGTACTATGTTCGCCGTTTGCTGGTTTATCCTGCTCTATCGCTGGGTCAATGTGGTCGTTGTTTCCTCTGGAGTCGACTGGGGTTGTATTGTCTCTTGCGCTGTTATCGCTGTTTTTGCCGAGGCGGGATTTGGAACGGCGCCTATGCCGACGCTTTGGTTGCTTCTCAAGGGAGCTATCCTTCGCTGCATCCTTCCGTTCCTCGTCATTGTTTTCTTTGGGTGTATCCACCATGTATATGTCATGTGATGAAGTGCCTGTCCAGCGCCCTGTGGGCGATGGTTCCTGTTCCTCTCCTGCATCGTCGTCCATGCCGTCGATGTCTTCGGAGTCAAAATCGAGCATGTCGATTAAATCGTCGACAGTGGCTACTAAGTGGGTGGTGGGTGGGTCACGAATTTCTTCGTCGTCCGCATCCCGTTCTAGCCGGACATAGTTCGGCCAAAGGTCTCCTGACAGGGAGAGAGACCTTAATTAATTTAGCACATCGCCAAAAGGCGAGTGTTGAAAGATATCCGCGGAGGTAAACTCCATGATCGGCGCCCAATCGGATTTGATAGGCACGGACGCGGGCGGCTCGGAGCCCGTGGCCGGGGACAAATCCAATGGTTCGGCAACACGGCTCTCGTAGGAGATGAAGTCAGTATTCGGCTCTATCGCCACTGAGAGTGCGGCCTCCGTGGCGGGGTTTATCCACCAGTCCTCAGATGGCGCAATTTGCTCCGGATTGAGGGCCGGAGTAGTTGCAGGTGTGATCTCCCGAACACTGTCCGATGGCAGAGCTAAATCATGCTCGTCGTGATTGTGCGGCGCACCTGACATGGGCTTGAATCCGCCGAAAATCAAGTCTCCACGGATGTCGGCAGTGTAGTTCAAGTTTCCAAATCTGACCTGATGGCCAGGGGCGTAGCTTTCGATCTGCTCCAGATGGCCAAGCGAATTGGCCCGCAGTACGAAGCCGCCAAATACGAAGATCTGTCCGGGGAGAAAAACCTCACCCTGGATCGAATCGTTGCCGATGATTGAAGGAGCCATCAAGCCTTATGGTGACGGCACAGTGGAACTCTCAATGAAAGCACCAATGTCGGTGTCAAAACTGGCGGATCTCGGGTAGGGGGTCCCGAACTGTGCGTCTAAGGCGGATGGTAACAGGAGGCGGGGGACATGATGTTTACCCAGGTTCGGGCTCTCTCGATGGAGGTAATAGCCTACTTCCTGCTTGATTGATCTTGATGATATGAGTATTACAAGAGTTGATCTACCACGAGATCGTAGAGGCTAAACCCTAGAAGCTAGCCTATGGTATGATTGTTGTTGTCCTACGGACTAAACCCTCCGGTTTATATAGACACCGGAGGGGGCTAGGGTTACACAGAGTCGGTTACAAGGGAGGAGATCTACATATCTGTATTGCCAAGCTTGCCTTCCATGCCAAGGAGAGTCCCATCCGGACACGGGTCGAAGTCTTCAATCTTGTATCTTCATAGTACAATAGTCCGGCCAAAGGATATAGTCCGGCTGTCCGAGGACCCCCCAATCCAGGACTCCCTCAACGATAGAGTACTTAATCGTGCAAAGAGTTAGGGTACAATACTCTTGCTCAGCAAGGGAGTATAATAGGAGCAACCAAGCTCATATTGTTATTCTTTGATCTACTTGCTACGAAAGTACTAGTGGTGGAAGCGGTATAACACAATGGAAAGCGTAACGGTGGTGGGGCTCGTCCATAGGGACACTGCTAGGACACGATCTAGTTCACACTCTCAACGTCCTTCTATTGGGTTCTCCTGCATCTAGCATGATAAGACATGTGATTAATTTGAATGTACTCACAAGCTCACAAACAATCCAAAAAAGCAAGCAAGCAAGAACATGGCAAATAAAATACAACAAAAGGTTAAATACTTGTATTACAACTACTGACAAATAAAATACAACAGCAGGTTAAATACTTGTACTGCAACTACTGACATAACCGCTGTAAAACTTAGTCTGCTCATTTAACATCCCATGGACCCTTTCTCCGACATGATCCCCGATTATCCAACTTTCACCAAAAGATCACCCCATGTGATCGTTCCTCTTGTCTCAACAACTTTTCAACACTTAATTTATTAGGGTGATTGGTCAAATAGTCTGACTTAACCCAAACGATGTCCCATTACCAGGGACTTGGCTAGTCGAATAGATTTAACACACACTCTGCAAAGGCTGTACACTTTACCCACACCATGGACTCTCAGTCCAACATATCTCACTTATAGCATGGCACTCTAACTGTGTCTCCGACGTCCCGCAGGCTAGCCTTGGGTGAGAGGATCTTGACCCTGCCACCCCGTGGCACCATTATCCCCCTGAGAATCTATCAACTTTTTGTGCACATCTACCAACGCAGGCTCTCTTGACTGGATGACAACTTCCCAGGCAAGGAATTCTACCCATCCCAACTTTCCTCTTTGGAGACACACAAAAGATACACAACTATAAGTGAAAACAAGGCCTTCGCACTCAGGAAAATGTGGTTGTACGGAAAGGTTCAGTTCTGCGGCACTGTGGATTGACCAGTCAATGGGCTTGGATTATACTTACCTAACTTTAATGTAAAACAAACCCTATTTGTTCACGTGGATTTAGAACAATTCACTAGTGCTAAAGTCTTCCCACGAAGTGGTGTCATCCGTTTCATTCAAGATTTATGTTGTTGAGAGCAATTACCGGTTTAACCATAAATGCCTACTTTGATGAGACTAAAGCATGTTTAAGCCAACTCCAATTGTTACTTCACTAGTGTAACACTAAACTTCAATTCTAAGCTCTAGACAAATATTGACACAGGCATAGCAAGCCAAGTAAGTGCAAACAAAAATGAATAAAAGAGAAAAATGCAAATTTGAACCCACACCTTGCATTGCCACAAGCAAACAGATGTGGTGGCTTCCCTTGCTCAAGTGGAGGGTCAAAAAACTCCTAGTCTTCACCTCCTGAATTATTTCTCTCTGGAAATAATTTTCAATATAAAGAAAAATACTAAAACTTTTCCAGAAATTCGAGACATGTCAAACAAATTCTAAACTTTGCCAACAAAAGGAGAAATGAATAAGGAAAATAATGAAAAAAGAATCAACTTGATTGGACTTATGGCTTAGGAGTTATTCCTGGTCAAAGTGGAATCAACAGAAGATTTTAAAAATAGTTTTAAACTAAAATTAGAAATTCCCAGGGCGGGCGACGTCGAAGGCATATTTTTCGAATACCCCTCTGCCAACATATCACTTCGGAACTTAAGTGAGTCACAGACGAGTGGGGGCCAGCCATGAGGTTTCCTTTTTACAACCCAACCAAGGTAACGATGGCTCACCGGCGGTGGTTCCTCGATGTGGAGACCTTGTTGGCTTACGTGGGTGGGCTTGTTGGAGAGAAGGCTTCGTGGCGGTTATCTTCGTACCCCTCGTTGCTCCTGAGGTGGATGGATGGCGTCATCTTCTTCTTCTCTGGCGGTAGCGGTCTTCGGGAGAGAAGGAACTTGGGCGAGGGGGCTCTAATTGGGTTGACTGAGGAGGTGGGCTAGGTCAGTGGGTTATGGGAGTTCTCTTGGTGGCAGTGGTTTGGTCCTAGGGGCCATGGCTGGGGCTGACGGCGGTGAGGATCGAGCGGCTGTGCTTGGCTCAATTCATTGGTTAGGGGCTGTGGTGAGGAGATTCTACGTGATTAGGGAGTCGAGGGTGTTAGAAGTTAGATAGTCAGCGCCCCTCTCTCTCCCTCTTTCGCACGTACTGCATGCATGATCTCCACGATCTCATGCACGCAGCCACGACCAGCGCCCTGCGCCTTGTGTTGTAACCCTCCTATATATTCATTGATGAGTGCATCGGCTGCACACAAGGTGCCACTACAAAAAAAGACACATCCGTGACATTTTGGGCCGAACGATTTTTTTTTCTGTCATACATATGACACTTCTATGACGATAATTGTGACAAAACCCGGTATCATCATAGATGTGGTGGGCTCCTACTTCTATGACAAAAAATCATGATAGAAAATGGGCTTTTCGTCCTGGGCGGGCCGGAGACGCAGCTGCATGACATTTTTTGGGCTGTCCATGACAGAAAAAACCGTGGTAGAAGCAAGGGGGAGGAAAATTTCGGGGAGTTCCCGGTTACGGTGGGAGGTCGGGGGCCGAGCGATGCGCGTTTCTCTCGTACACGTACGCGTGTGTGTGCGAGGCGTTGGCTCTAACTGAACCCGAGCGAGGCGTTGGGCTCTAACTGAACCCGAGCGATTGCACTGCAGGCTACGCGTTACTGAACTCGAGCGATCGATCGATGGCTGTTAACTGAACCCGATCGAGAAATTCCTTTGCTACTGCTGCTAACTGAAGTCGATTGATTGGATGAACAGTGAGCGTTGCGGGGGGGGGGGGGTGGATGAACAGTGAGTGGTGGCGTTGCCTCTGGATGAACAGGACCCCGTGGTGTGGAGGGCTGGATGAATAGTAGACGGTGGAGGGGTGCCCGTGGAGGGGTGGTTGAACAGGACCCCGTGGTGTGGAGGGCTGGATGAACAATAGACGGTGGAGGGGTGCCCATGGAGGGGTGGTTGAACAGTAGCGCGCGGTGGAGGCTGGATGAACAAGAGCCCGTGGAGGCTGGAGGAGGTCGACGGTGGAGATGAACAGTATCCCGTGGAGTCCTGTTTTGCGGTACGCCACACCCCTCCCGATGAACAGGACCCCCGTTTCGACCGTAGGAGGTCCGTTTCATCCGTTTTGCGGTATGCCACACCCCTCCCGATCAACAGGACCCCCGTTTTGACCGTAGGAGGTCCATTTCATCCGTTTTTCGGTACGCCACACCCCTCCCGATCAACAGGACCCCCGTTTCGATCGTAGGAGGTCGTTTCCTCCGTTTTGCGGTACGCCACACCCCTCCCGATCAACAGGACCCCCGTTTCGACCGTAGGAGGTCCGTTTCCTCCGTTTTGCGGTACGCCACACTCCTCCCGATTAACAGGACCCCCGTTTTGACCGTAGGAGGTCCGTTTCCTCCGTTTTGTGGTACGTCACACCCCTCCCCATGAACACAACGCATTCCGTTGCCTCCCCATGAACACGACGCATTCCGTTGCCTCCCCATGAACACGACGACGATGCGGTTTGTCCGTTCCGACCCAGCCATGTACACGAGCCCTCGCCGTACGTATGCGCGAGTAGGCGTTCGAGACCCTGCCCGTATGTACGTACGTGGCCGTATTTTCTTTCTTCAACCCTGGCCGCTGTACGTACGTGTACATGCTACGTGTGCGCCTCTACTACGACACGTACGCACCTCTACTACGACTCGTGCGCGCCTCTACATCGACCAGTATATATGTATGTACACGTTTGCGACTAGAATGACAACGCTACGTACACTTCGACCAGGTGGGTCCCGACTGTCAGGCACTTCCTTGCCTGCGAAGATGTAGCTGGTGGGTCCCAGCAGTCAGGGGGGCGAATCATTTTTTTTGCCCGGACGCACTTCCTTGCGTGCGAAGGTGTAGCTGGTGGGTCCCAGCAGTCAGGGGGGAAACGTTTTTTTTGCAAAATACGGTGGCCCGTCCGGTGGGTCCCTGCTGTCAGGTGGAGGAATCATTATTTTCCGTGTAATAGGGAGGCACTTCCTTGCTGCCGCCGTGGACCCAGCTGTCAGCCTCTCCACGTACAGTCCACATATGATGGAAGTCGTTCCTTGACCACGTTGACCACGCCGCGCCGAGAGCACCAGGGCGGTGGATGACGGCGAGGCCTAGGAAGGGGACGATGCGGAGCCGATGAAGACGCGGCAGTGGATGCCCACGCGGAGAGGAGTATGAGGTTTCACTCGTTTGGCTGCGGTGTGAGGCTGCTGTCGCCGTAGGGCCTGGCCAGCGGTGGGAATAGTAGGGGGCAATGAGGCCTCCGCGGTAGCACAGCCGGCCACGGGAGGCAGGAGCAGGCGGCACGACCGGCGCTGCTTTGGGTGGCTGGACCAAGAAGACCAGAGGTTGAAGAAGCACTACGGCCGTTGGATGGACATTGTACGGTCACTGGAGCTAGAATCGTTCATATTGACTAAGTTGACAAAGCCCTCCGTCCCCGTCAACTTAGTAGGCCCACAAGTCAGCCTCCCACCAAGGTGGGTCCCAGCTAGCAGGGGGGGTATTCATTTTTTGTGCGTAATAAGGAGGCACTTCCGGTGGGTCCGAGCTGACAGCGGGGGGAACGTTTTTTTCATGAAATACGGTGGCCCGTCCGGTGGGTCCCAACAGTCAGGGGGGAAACGTTTTTTTCATGAAATAAGGTGGCCCGTCCGGTGGGTCCCCGCTGTCAGGTGGAGGAATAATTATTTTGCGCGTAATAAGGAGGCACTTCCTTGCGGCCGCCGTGGACCCAGCTGTCAGCCTCTCCACGTACAATACTCTTCCGATGGAAGTCGGTCGTTGACCACATTGACCACGCCGCGCCGAGAGCACCAGGGCGGTGGACGACGGCGAGGCCTAGGAAGGGGATGACGCGGAGCCGGGGAAGACGCAGCAGTGGAAGCCCGCGCGGAGAGGAGTACGAGGGTTCACTGGTTCGGCTGTTGTGTGAGGCTGCCGTCGCCGCAGAATAACAGGGGGTGTGGGTGAGTGGAGGGATGGCCTGGGTAGCGGTGGGAGTAGTATGGGGGCGGTGAGGCCTCCGCGGCAGCACAGCCGTCCACGGGAGGCAGGAGCAGGCGGCACGACCGGCACTGCTTTGGGCGGCTGGACCAAGAAGACCAGAGGTTGAAGAAGCACTACAGCCGTTGGATGGACATCGTACGGTCACTGAAGCTAGAATCATTTATATTGACTAAGTTGACAAAGCCCTTGGTACGCTCCAACTCAGTAGGCCCACAGGTCAGCCTCCGAAATGGTGCGCCCCAGATGTCAGGGGGAGGAATCATTTTTTGGGCGGCCGAAGCTAAGAATATACGAGATTTAAGAAGAAGCACGACATCCGTTGGATAGACATCCAACGGCCACTGCTGCTAGAACCGTGTGTTGACTATAATAAGTTGACAAAGCCTTGCATACGCGTCAACATATTTTTTTAGGGGACGCGTCACTTAGTAGGCCCACAAGTGTGTGGCAGAGAACTTATAGCCCATTTGCGTTTTGTAAGAATTTACAGCCCATTTTTGAATTCTAATGGAATTTACAACAGCCCATTTACCGTTTGTTAAAAGTATAGCCCATTTTCTAGCTAGGACAACGATTAATAATTTCAACCAACCGTTGAAGACAGAATTCAATAAAATTTCCCACATTTTGGTGGGATCCGAAATATTTTTATCCCGAAATTTCTAGTCAGATTAAATATAATTTTGTATTACGTAAAAATCCAACGAAACATTGCGCGCGCAACAATGAAAATTTAAGATTTTCAAAATCCATAAGTAATATTTTATAAACTAATTTCGTGTTTGGTGCATTTTTTTATAGTTACTGCCCAGTTTTTATAATTACATCCCATTTATTATTTTTAAAGCCCATTTTCCTGTTAAGCCTAATGCATCCCTCCTAGGAAAGATTTGCAGCCCAGCGGGGCGGAGAATAACAAGTTGACCTTGCCTGGGTATTCCTCAAAAAGACGTATAGCTGGGCTAGCCATTTTCATCTTGAAAAAATTAGTATCTGGGCTGGATATCTGGCTTGGGCTAGACGGGCCACAGCCCGCCCAGTTAATACCCTGCTCTCCTCTGAACAACAACGAAATCATCGCCAAGAAAAACTCTGCACTGCTCACGCCTCAAAAACACAAATACTGCTCGAGCTGCTTGGTCCCAGCTGTCGGCCGCACCTTGTGCAATTCTCTCGTTTATATTGACTACATAGGTTGACAATGGTGTGGGACCGTGATGTTAGGAAACCAGGAGAAAGCAAAAAAATATAGTTGTACATAATAAGGAGGCACTTGCGTACGTACGGCTATGGCCCTAGTGGGTCCCTAGTGTCATCCAGTCAAAATAAAGTCATCTCCTGAATCCTCATGTTCGTTGACGATGTTAACAATGCTCGGCGCCACGGCGAGCGCAATAACTCGAAGGACAACGGAGAGGGCCTCGCGGGCCCTACGGATGGCCTGATACAGCGCCCGCTGCTCATTCAGGAAGCCAGGATCATATGACACCTATGAGCACCTTCGAGAAACTGAGACGGCATGAAACGGTAAGGCCGCGCTTGGGAGCTCTGGTTTATTTCAAACCTGTATTAACTTACAAGTGTAATTTACTCGTCATCGAAAACAACGCGTAAAATACAGGCGTAATGAAACCGAGGGCCCGAGGTCTGTAAGTAAAACCGGCGGGTTACGCGTGTAATTTGAGAGACCAGTGTATATTTTATGAGCACTGCTATATGGACGACATTACCAGACGATACATGCACGACGTGCGTATCATGCCATCCATGGGCAAGGCTGAAACAGCAGCTAACGGCTGGATTAGCAATCGTCTGAGTGTCGTTCAACGTTTTTATCGTGTGTGAAGTACTTCCGATATTTTACTAGTCAAAATCGACCAAACAAGCGCCTTCGCCCGAGACCATCTGCTTTAATTTACAAGCGTTAGTTTTACAAGCGGTTTTGGTTGGAAAACGACGATCCAATCACGACCTAATATCATGAGTTGGTCGAAAGATCATATGGTTTCACGTCTAACCTACCCGACTTGTCGTATAGGCTATGAATGAAACATCAGACGATGAACTTCTTAAGCACGGAAACAACAGAAGAGGATGATCTTCTTAACAAGCAAATCACTGGCATTAGATCGACATGCAAAACAATACGAAGCATTATTTTTAGGAGGCACGGTGAACAGCTCGTGATGCTGCATGCCACAACATTCCAAGCTCAACTTTGCAATCAAACACAAGGCCTGGCATTACATAGACAATATTCAGAACAAACTCTTAACACAGGAATATCTCAGCAGAGTAACTATTTACTTCTAAACTGAACACAGGAATAGGAAAAAACACTCGACGCTGCTCACAGCAAGGGCGTCCCACTCAAAAATATCAAATGCATGTCTTCTGGCTAACATCAATGAGCAAATTTTGACAAGGTTTTCCAATTCCAATATATTAAACTAACATCTTCTTGATAACATCAATGATTAAACTTTGACAAGCTTTTCCCATTCAAAATATGTAATGCCTATGATCATGGAGTCCTGTCGTAGCTTCTTGTACTTGTTTGGGCACTTTTTGCCCAGGGCACTCCACGCGTTGTTAAATTGCCAATGGTCTCTGCAGACTAGTCATGTCACCGGTGTCTAATAATACTCTGTAAAGCTTCTCGGTCATTCCTTCTGTAATGTAGCGCAAACAGTGACTGCTTCTTTCTGCAAAGTGGAACGACCAAGTGGACCCAGTAATGCAGCAGTTTGCCTTGGACACATTGGCTCCTTTTGTGCAGTTCAACTAAAATCAAAGTCGGAATAAAACTGAGCTTTAATTTTGATATCCCTGTAAGCAACAATAGGTATAAGGGAAACAATTACTGAGAAATAATGGTTGATGACTTGTACTCCCAAAATAAAAGCATCTACTGATCTACTTTTTCTTAATGGGATACAAAGCAGGAGAGTAGCAATTCTCTATCAGTGTGATTCATTCATATTGACTGAGACATTATCTTAACAATGCCTTGTTTCAACATGTATAAAGAACGACAAAGCAGAAAAGTACCATTCCTAAAACAATGCAACTGATTCATTTTAACAGAGACATTATCTTAACAATACCTTGGTTAAACATGTAGAAAGAACTGCAAAGCAGGATAGTACCATTCCTAACAAGTGTTGTAGTTTTGAACTAAGATTCAATAGTTAATTAATTCTGAGAGTGGCATTGCTTAATTTTACCAGCGGCATTAGATTAACGAAAAGCATAAACAGTTCCAGGGGAGAGTGGGCGCAACAACAGTATGTGCTTTCATCTACTTATAAAGGGGGTGATGCAGAGTTTGTTGTAACAAAGCAACAAGCATCATGTCTGGGTTGGTCCCATTTTTGTTCACTACTTAATGGGAAAAGACAGCAATACAATAGCTTCAATTCAACATTTATTTAAAATAGTACCAATACAAGTAGCACAACATCTCAAAGCACACTGCACAATCATGTGGATGAAGGCCTGTACTGACCTTTCATGAGATGGACAACATAAAATACGAATCTGCCAACACGAATAGGAAATCCAATCTCGTTTTGTGCAGTTGCACTGAAATCAAGCAAAGTGTTTCACGTAGCGAAGCAAAATGTCGCAATAGCGACAAGTTGAATAGATATCCCTATTTAAACAGAGGCAAAAAAGGAATCAATTACTGGCTAATAAAGGAGGATGAAACATGCGGCCACAAAAATGGTAATCCCGCCAATCCCTAACAAGTGTTGCAGTTTTGAAATAAGATTCAGTAGTTAATTCTGAGAGTGGCATCAATTACTGGCTTATAAAGGGGGTGATGCTGAATTTGTTGTAACAAAGCAACAAGCATCATGTCTGGGTTGGTCCCATTTTTGTTCACTACTTAATGGGAAAAGACAGCAATACAATAGCTTCAATTCAACATTTATTTAAAACAGTACCAAAACAAGTAGCACAACATCTCAAAGCACACTGCACATCATGTGGTTGAGACCAAGATTTGAAACAACTCGCCATGAAGACTGGAAACAAATCTCGATCTCCTTTTGTGCAGTTCCACCAAAATTAAGCAAAGTCACCGGTGTGACATTCAAGTTGAACTGCACAAAACACTCTTAAAACATAAGTGTTTCGAGTAGCGAAGAAAAATGTCGCAATAGCAACAAGTTGAATCGATAGCCCTGTTTTAGCAGAGGAAAAAAGGAAACAATTACTTGCCGATAAAGGATGATGAAACAAACGGTGACTGAAAGAAGCATCTAACTTATCTTGGATGGAAAACAAAGTAGGACAGTAGCATTTCTAAAACGGTTGCATTGATTCATATTAACAGAGACATTCTGTTGAAACAACATTCGTTAAAAAATGTAATTTACTTTTAACAGTGGCATTGCTTCAATTTTCCGGCGGCATTCTTAGATTAACAACAGCAAATAGCTGTATGGGACATGCCAGCACCATGTGCGTCCACACGTATAAATGGGTGATGCAGAGTATGTAGCCAAGCAGCATATATGCGCTGGTCCCATATGTGTTCTCTTTGAACCTTCTTCCTATGTGAGGGCAGCAAATCTAGTCCTGCACAAACTGCCCGTCCCCCTAGTTTCTTTCCCTTTTCAACAAAGAGATCGGTTCCTTACAGATGTGTGTACTGGGTTACCCCCTTTTTCCTTTTTCGACCTACAAAGCGGCTGGATAGCCAGTCTATACTACTTTCCGCCCCTCCTTTCCTCATTGAACCACGTCCTAGATTCTTGCTCCAGCCCACCGCACCCTTCTTTCCTCTTTGAACCAAGACCTAGATTCGACTACAGATCGAAAAAGATCCACATGCAGCTAGAGCAACGACGGTTTCAAAGAAACTTATACCTTAGGGTCGTCGGGATGTGGCAAGGCGTGCGGCGGGAGGCCGGATCTGCCCACACTATGTACGGCAGCGAGGAAGAAGGGGTCGGTGGCCCTCCCGCACAGGCGTTGGGTGAAAGAGAACAGCGCAGCCGGCAGTGGATTGCCTCCCTCGCCGAAGGCGATAGAGTGAATGCTGCACCTCCTCCCCTTCCCGGTGCGACGGGATACGGATGCCTCCTTCACCAGATGTGAGGGGGGCGAGAGAGACAAGAGGCCAACATAGACTTGTTTAGATCTGGTGAAGAGAGGGTGAGAGACTGTGAATATAGCAAACCCTAGCAAATGAACGCTGAGCCTACAGCGTGTAACATATCTGGAGAGGGTGGCGAGAAACTCTATCAAACAAGAGGCTATAATGGAGTAAAAAAATCTCTCCATAGCAGTGGTTTTAAATAGAATACACGCGTTCCCGAAAAAAAGAGACGAAAACTGGCGGACAATTTTTTAAGGGTCTGTCTAGGACACACCTAGATGTGACATAACTAGGAAAAAAAATAGACCACAAACAGAGTGGACATCAACTTAGATGTGACATAACTTCTTGTTGCTACATTATATACTTGTGGGAGCTTAGATGTGATATCCTTAAATAACATCTAGATGTGAATTAGACAAACTGATTTTCTAACGTACCAAGAAAGAAGACTCGATCAAAAACACGCCCCCGCTTCCAGGTCGCGAGAGTCGTCGCGCACACACACATAGACATAGACATGCATATCCGTGTTTACATAAAATTCCATTTCCATCTCCATCTCCAATCATATTTGTCCAACTGGCACATTATTTACGTTGTTAATTATATACGCAGCAATATTAACGTACAACATCTCTTGTTTGCGCACGCCCGGACCGCTGCCACGGCCGGTCCTGACCAACCCGAACCCTCTTCATCACCCGCGCGTGCTTCCTGCCCGAAACGGTCAGTGCCGCATTCATGCCCGGCCAGAGCGGACGCGACCTGTCACTGGCGCCGGCATTGAAGCGGCGCGCCGGCCGAGAGAGCGTCGCCCACGCCGCTTCCGGGTACACGCGGCTGCTCCGCGTTCAAAGGTCGCAATAGCCGGCTACAACATGCATGTAAAAAGTTCTTGGGAGTCCGTGCTACAGCTAGCTGTCTTCCCCCAACTCGTCAATCTCTTCCAGTAGTGCTAGTACTCCATGGCGCGATCCATCGACAAGCAGGCGGGAAAGTTATCGTATACTCGGTTTGTGGTGAGTGGCATGCCGGGCGATCGTGTGGGGTCGAGCCATGGAGGAGGGTGAGACACGAACACGACAGACGTGATTTAAACGTTGGTTTTGCTCGATGGCGCGATCCAACGAAACGAAACGTTGGTTTCTCTCCGTTTCCATTTTTTCTCTGGAAAAACGGAAACTTTCCACTCCATTTTCATTCCTATTCCAAGGTTGCCCCGTTACAACATTCCATCAAATACAAAGGAAAACTAACACGCATGCTGATGCATCTCAATGATTCACAGATCATAGCCAATATTTACTTCACAACTAAAGAAAAAAGTTGTGAGAGCGTGTACGAAAGAAAAAACTACTGATGGGGTCACTACGACTTAAACCCTAAACCCTAAACATGATTTAATTTCCTGGCCAGGTAGAACCTGTCGAAGGAAAGACGGCTGGCACCCTCGGATCATACGATGCTTTTGTGCAGTTCCACTAAAATCGACCTGAGCATCCCTGATGGCAAAGATATTGAAGAAGTGTGATTAGAATAATAGTACTGGCACTAGTTCATGAGACATAAACTCATCACAAGTAGAAGCCGGTAGAAGTAGAGAAAGATCGACATGGAGATGGAGCTACGGCAGTGGAGCAAGCAGGCTCCAAAAGGAAGATGGACTACCTGGGACGTCGGGCTGTAGCTAGAAGGGCGGTTGGGACGCGGCACCGGCCCATACCGCGGTGACCCCCGATTGGGACGCACCGACTGTGGGTTTTCTCCCTCGCTGATGTCGACCGCGTCTACGCAGAACATTGTTCCCTTCCCCCAGCTGCGGGATCAGGCCCGTCGTTCTATGCTTGTGAAGAGAGCAACCTAAGCAAGCAGGCTTGTAGCTTAGGCTCCTGCTAGTGTATATATAGTGGTTTTCTTTTTCTCTCCATATCAACCATTTTATATTGTGTACGTGTCATTCAAGAGTGAAATGATGGTTGCTTCTTCCGACTAACTTACTTTGTGATTTGACTGCTCCTTAGTGGCCCCTACACGTACTCCCCCTATGTGTATGCAACAGTCACACGTACACATGGACGCAAAAATGCGCGCGATGCCCTAATGCATGCATGTCCGAGCACACGACGGAACACACACGGTCACGCTCAAGTGCTCAACCTACATGTGCATGCACACACATACTCAGTCAGGGTGAGCTAGTGACCGTATAAACACCGGAAAATATATATATATATATATTGAGCGCAATGAGCGTATTATGAAGTCCACTGACCGTATTTTTACAAATATACAGTGACAGACAGTGTATTTATCTCGTTTGAAATTAAGCCATATTAACCGGAGAGGAGGCAGTATGGACTAGCATTACTTTGCTGTGTCCCGTCAACTTGCCGAACAAGGAGAAGGTTGTAGGACGGGAGAAGCTTGCGCGCGGTGGCTTGCAGGACAAGGAGAAACTTTTGACTAATGCAAGCTCTCCCTCGCTCAGGCGGTGGACGTGCAACAGTTAATTCGGCGTCAGATTGCCAGAAGCATACACTATACTACTAGTGCTATTATTGTTCGACTTCCCGAATAGGCGAACAGCCAAGCGCAATGTTTACTAGTACTACTACTATAGTCTATAAAGGTACGTACTATACTAGTACTAGGAACCGGATGGAGGAGCGTCTGCACTCTTATTATAATTTTAAAATGTGATAAAGCAATCTTCAACACATTTGGTTCTCTTCGAGGGTTCTCGCATGTGATAATGGAAGTTGATTGCATGGAACACTCGCCACAATTCTCGCTTAATTCTGGCTCATATCCTGTTACAAATAGTAGCGCTTGGTAATATTTCCTCTTTTTTGTTATTCAGCATGTAAACAGGTCAGCAAACCTTGCGGGGCATCTTCGTGCGAACCGTGCTTGCTGCACTTTGAATGTGGCCGAGAGCTGGCTTCATGAAACACCTCGCTTCCTACTTCTTTTTTTGCGGGGTACCTCGCTTCCTAGTGACCAGTGTCTTGGCTGATCGTCCTAAGAATGCTTATATATGAATAAAGCTCTCTCATTTACCCGCAAAAAAGATTAAGCCATATTAACCGGAAAGGAGGGAGTATGACTAGCACTACTTTTTGGTGTGTCCCGTCAACTTGCAGAACGAGGAGAAGCTTGCAGGACAAGGTGAAGCTCGCTTACGCCTTTTGACTAATGCAACCTACCCTCGGTGGACATGCATCAGTCCATTCGGTGTCAGATTGTCAGAGGCATACACTGTAGTACCCAACATGCGGAGTACCATCATTGTTCGACTTCACGAAGAGGCGAAGAGCCAAGCGCAGTAGTACGAGTAGTACTACTACTAGAACTGCATGGTGGAGCGTCTGTACTATTATTTTTTTTATCTCTGATAAAGTACACGTTTATTCCGGAGAAGGGCGGAAAACGGCAGCCCAACATGTAATGAATGATATCGATCAACCAACCATGCTTGAATATATCTTGGCCTCCGTGCGAGCCCGTCTGTGTGTTCTCGCTCCTCGTCTCTCTCAAGGAACGGCGGGTTGGCTCTTTGCCGTCAATTGAGATCGGTTTGCTCACACTCCTGCCCCACATGTCAGTGATATGCCAAGAGGAGGTGCGTTGACCGATTGGCCATACGCGTACTTGGTTTTGCACCTTCATACTACTCCTCCCTCCGTCACAGTTTACAGGGCGCGCTTCATTATGATGCATTTCTCTCAATGCATTTCCACCACCAGAGAGACTTTAGACACGTTTGGTTTAATGCTCAATTAATTAGGGCGTGGTAACCGCAATCAAGTCCACAATTTTCTCTCCATGTACTGTACTACTACGGAGTGGAGTAAGTGCATGCATGTGTGTACCCGAGGTGGAAGCACTGCATGCATGTGTGTACGCATTATTCCCTCTAGTAATAGACGCCGTGCTATAACTACCAATGCTATTTTTCAGGCCGATCGCTAGTCGCCTTGGTCCCACAGATTTTTTTTCTTTTTTCTGAAGCGCACTGTATAAACAGTGACGGATGGAGTAGTATGAGCGGATTCAAAGAAGAGCATATTGATGGTTGTTTCTTCAGAGCAACTTACAGTGGGAAAGGTGGGGCTTATGAATTGACTGCTCATTACTCACTATTAATGCGGCGCAACGACCGGGCTGAGTCTCCCATGCGGTTGTGCACTACCCCCTCAGTTCTTAAATATACTCCGGAGTATTTGTCTTTCTAGAGATTTCAACGAGTGACTACTCAAATATTTGTCTTTTTAGAGATTTCAAATGGACTGGCACATACGGATGTATATAGACATATTTTAGAGTGTAGATTCACTGATTTTGCTCTGTATGTAGTCACTTGTTGAAATCTCTAGAAAGATGAATATAATATTTAGGAACGGAGGGAGTACACATACGAAGCAAAATGAGTGAATCTACACTCTAAAATATGCCCGTTTGAAATTTGTAAAAAGATAAATACTTAGGAACGAAGGAGTATAATTTTGTGCATGGCACATGGAACCGGATGATGAAGAGGCTTCTGGCAATGCTATCAAGCTTCCATCATTTGTTTACATAATTGACGTACTATACAAATAATTTTCCAGCGACATGAAATTGTACAATGGTGTGAGCTTTCAGCTTTTGTTTCGCGTGTCTTGCCATCGATGCTCTTTCGGAAACAATAAAAAACTAACTTCCTTGCTCATGCATGTCAATTATTAGCAGATCAGAGCTAATAATTACATCACAACTGAAGACAGAGTTGTGAGAAGGTGTTAAATTAAAATTGATCCATGCTTTCATTGGCAGCAACGTCCCCCCAGCTTTGTCTAAATCAACAAGGCATGTTGGGAAAAAAAAGTAGCTGTCTGGAGCATGCAACATTCCGATCATTTTGTGCAGTTTCACTAAAATAGAGCTGAGCATCCCTGTTCCGAAGATATTAAGTGTGATTACGATAATAGAGGACTACTAATGAAACAATAAACACACAAATAGAAGCCGGCCACCTTTGCAGTCTCTCTTAAGGCTAACTAGTTGGAGAAGATTAGGCTCGGAGTTGGATGAGGAGGATAGAGCAAAACCAATCTCCCTTTGTGCAGTCGCACTGAAATGTAGAGACGTTGCCCGTGTGACATTTTAGTACAACTGCACAAAACACTCTTAAGAAAAAAAGTGATTTGTGCAGTTCACCAAAAGGTCGCAATAGCAACGAGTAGAAAGGACACAATTACTGGCCAATAATAGTTGATGACACATGCGACGACAAAAAAGAAGCATATTCCTTGTCCTAAGGGAAGATAACAACACGGTTGTGTTTGTCTAAAACGGTGTGAGGACGAGAATGCAATATGTAAAGTACGCCGGATGAGCTACGTTTTGGGCAAAGAACTATGGAAGATCCACATGCTGCGACGTGGGAAGACGGGCAGTGGAGCAAGGCCGGAGGGGATACCTGGAGGTCGTTGGGATGTAACTAGGTGAGCGGCGGCGGGCGGAATCTGCGAGCAGGTGGCGTAGGCCCTGCCGCGCCGGAGCTTGGTCAGAGAGAACGGCGTGTACCGCAGATCGGGACGTGCTGCCTCGGCGCCGTCAAACGGAGAAACGATGCACTTCCTCCCTTTCCCCCGGCGGACGGGATGCGGCCGGATCAGTGACCAATGGTGAGAGAGAGAGAGAGGCCACTGCACTCCCTTTCCCCCGGCGGACGGGATGCGGCCGGATCAGTGACCAACAGAGAGAGAGAGAGGCCACCGCAGCCTTGTGTGAGATACTCTCAAGAGCGACAAACCAGGCAGGCAGGCTCCATTGTATATAGTGAGCAGACTACCTTTTTCTCCATAAAAATCGTTTTATATTCTGTGTACGTTCCATTGAGCGCTATAAATTTATTTAAAAATAACGCGGCAACGCGTCAAGTCGAACTTTGTTTCGTGCACGCATGGTACACGACCTCCCTAGGTAAACAACCGCTACAGGCGTTCAAATTAGCACGTGGGCTGCCATTTCGTAAAGAAATGAGCTCCACCGTGTACCCGCGCGGGTGTGGCTGGACACGAAGCGTGAGTACGTGCACGGTGCACCTATTCTCTTCTTGTATACGTACACCACCTACGTGGGGTTGTGTGAGAGAGATACAAACCTAGAGAGATATAGTGTGTGGGTTCTTGAGAGTTTTGGGGGGGGTCAATCAAAAAATGTAACATATGCAATGTGTGTGAGATAGAGTCCTGGATATAACATATATATAGAGGGGGCGATCCACGAGAAGAGAGTGGAGGTATCATCGGCTTGAGGTGCCCATAGAATCGAAGAGAGGGATGATGTGTGTGTGTGTGCGCGCGCGATCGATAAAGAGTGCCATCGAATTTGTGTGTGCCCACGTCAAAGATATAGAGTGGCTGGCCTACTGGAACCTGAGATGGGACATGTGCAGTTTGTCTCTGTGGCATGGATACCTACCTGCAGCGCTCGACTATCGATGTGTGGTGGGGGAAGAGGGAGGCCCAATTAACTATAGAGGTACAATGGCTGGTATATGTGTGGAGGAGGAGAGAGGCCTACTTCATGTATTAAGGAGATCGATCTGCCTCATGTATTAAGGGAGATCGATCGGCATCCATGCATATGTGCAGGAGAGGAATAAGGTTGGGAGAGAGACAGAGATAGAGTGTTGGAGGGGGTGGTAGTGGAGTTGCATCTAACAAATGGTGGGATAGGCTTGCTAGACAAACGGAGGGCACACCCGCAATATCAATAAGAGAGGAGATGGCTGCCTGTTGTCTGTGCACGTGCGTGTGAGAGACGGGTCAGGAGGCATGCACGAATGATGAGGGGGGACGATGTGGTTGTGGTAAGCAGACGTAACTACATAGGAAGATCGATCACCCTTTGTTAGAGAAAGGAGAGACATAACTTGTGAGGTACGTCGATCGATGGGGGGGGGTAGTTAAAGTCGATCTAGGTATATGTTGGGAGATCGATCGGTATACATGCATGTGTGTGTTAGAAGCAAATGAGGCACGAGGAGAAGGATAGAGAGAGAGAGGGATGCATGTAGGAGGTGGTACGAGAGGCATACTATATCGAGGGGGGAGGAGTGTGCGAGTACGAGAACGATGAAAAGAGTGGTGGGAGTGAGGCATGGACGGTGACAAGAGAAGAGGGGAAGCTTGTGTTTGTGCTAGGCACACCTAGCTAGAGAGGCATATCGATCGATGTGTGCCGTAAAGAAGGAGCTGGGGGGCCTACACACATCGTGGGTGAACGACCTAAAGTGAAAAGACGAATTTGCGCGATGGAGCTAGAGAATGCTGAGGGAGGGTGAGAGGGATGCGGGCGTGTGCATGCACAAGAGAAAGTTAGCGCTAGCTACAAAGATTAGAGGGTTGTGTGGGTGTAAAAGACGAATAGAGATCATATATACTTCATTATAAAAAGCGAATTTGGATATTTGAAGAGTTTATCATAGTGTTTCAAACCGACGCATGTGTGAATATATATAACGGTGATACACATGGTGTGGTTATGAACATGTTATACTACATTTAATATATTTTATCTCTACTCTTATAAAAAACGGAGTTGTTGATGATGGTGTGCCTGCCATCCTGCATTATAGGCCGTCCGATTTATATCTGGCGGATAGCAAGGAAACTATGATGGTTGAAGTTGGCAACAATCATGATTGTAGATTCTTATTGAAATAGAGAAATGAATTCAAATTTAGTTCGAATTGCAGCGGTAGTATAGACATTTGGAATGCACTAAAATGTTGGTATGAGTAGGTTACATGCATTATACAGCAAGCGAAAAAAATTTAATCGGACATAACATGGATTCATACTCCCTCCTTCCATCTATAGGGCGTAATGAGATTTTTAAGACCGCCTTTGACTATTGACAAGATTAATAGTACATGACATGCACAATGTGAAAATTATATCATTGAAAGAACCTTTCACAGATGAA